>NW_026378796.1:0-238 GCF_001194135.2 Octopus bimaculoides | reverse complement strand
GTTTCCATCTACCAAATCCACTCACAAGGCTTTGGTTGGCCCTAGGCTATCATAGAAGACACTTGCCCAAGAAGCCACACAGTAGGACTGAACCTGGAACCATGTGGTTGGTAGGCAAGCTAACTACCACACAACCACTCCTGTGCCTATATATATATCCGTTACGTTGTATATACATATATATACACGCACACACATCATCATCATCATCATCATCGTTTAACGTCCGCTTTCCATG
>NW_026378794.1:115-368 GCF_001194135.2 Octopus bimaculoides | reverse complement strand
TTAATAGATTAATAAATTGATAATCCTTTACCCTTTTAATTGTAATATATGGATATATAGATATATATATACATACATACATATACATATGGAGATATATGGGTACGTATACACATATATATGGATACGTATATATATGCATGCATATATATATGTGTATATGCATATTTGTGTATGTATATATATGTATGTATATATATATATGTGTATATATGTTTATGTATATATATGTATGTGTATATATATATATATA
>NW_026378794.1:0-105 GCF_001194135.2 Octopus bimaculoides | reverse complement strand
ATATATATATATATATGTATATGCATATATGTGTATATACATATATATATATATGCATATATGTATATACATATATATACATACATATATATACATATATATATA
>NW_026378793.1:0-520 GCF_001194135.2 Octopus bimaculoides | reverse complement strand
CCCCACCCCCACACACACAGACACACACTCACGCGCCCACACATACACAGACACACACACACATACACATGCGCACACACGAACATACATACGCGCGCACGAGTACGCGCGCGCGTATATACTCATGGACACAGAGAATCACGTACGCACAAAGCAACGCTATTTACGGACACAGAAATAAGTGCACAAACTCAGCCTAATTACGAACATCAATAGATACATACGAGGCGAGGGAATGGAAATTTTCTGCTTTTCGGTAAAAGAAATTACAGGAGGATCAGTTAATCATGATTTTATTAAATATATTCTCTTCTCAGATTCCATTTCTTACTACAGTTTTTCTAAACCTTCAGTTTTTCTAAACCTTGCAAAGGAAGGTTGGGCCTCCGACCAAGCTTCTCGCAAACCCATAAAGCCGGGATCTTTTCAGCATCCCTCGTAGGAGTGGCTATGTGGTAAGTTGCTTGCTTACCAGCGACATGGATCCTGGCTCAGTCCCACTATATGGCACCTTGGGCAA
>NW_026378792.1:0-302 GCF_001194135.2 Octopus bimaculoides | reverse complement strand
ATAGATAGATAGATAGATAGATAGATAGATAGATAGATAGATAGCTGAACTGTTATAAAACAGCAGAACGTAGGGTGTGTGTTAGCAGAGTTGGAGAGGAGAGAGAACATACCAATAGAAGATTCTACAACAATCGAACATATACCAGGATCCCACATTTCTGTGTTTCAATCAAATTCACTTAACAAACTGCGTCGGTTCAAAACGGATCATGATTCTCTTCGCAGCAATCTTCATACTAGGTTGGTCCTTGCTTATTTTATTACTTTGTATCTCTGCATACATACATACATACATACCTA
>NW_026378791.1:0-706 GCF_001194135.2 Octopus bimaculoides | reverse complement strand
TGTATGTATGTATGTATGTATGTATGTATGTATACAGGGTGCCCGCCCTATCAAAAATTTAAAAAAAAACATTATTTTGGAGTTTAATATCTTGGCCAATTCTCGCCCAAATGACCTCAAATTTTAACAAAATGTGGAAAAAACTATATTAGGATCGGACATGCAAGTGATAATGACAATGGTCACCACGTTCACCTGACTTGACACCTTGTGATTTTTTCTTTGGGGGTATGTCAAAGGACTGGTCTATATCCCACCTCTTCCTACAAGCCTAGAGGAACTCAAGAAGAGAATCGTTGAGGTGCTGGAGAATGTTATGCAAGGTATGTTACAGCGTGCTTAGCAGAAGCTGGACTACCGACTTGACGTGTGTCATGTTACCGGTGGAGCGCATATTGGACATTTGTGAAGCTTAGTGAACTCAGTTATAAAATCTACACCCCTCTGAATCTTTTGTTCGAATTTTGATAAATAAATCTTTTATTGTTCAATATGAAGCCTATTCAATTTCATTTGTCTACGACATGTAGTTACTCAGATATTCACATTTCAAATGATGTCAAACTTTGGGATACCCTGTGTGATATACATATATATTATATAGAGAGCGAGAAAGAGAGAGACATACATGCATACATACACATGTATACATGTATGTACGTATATATATGCATATATATATATATATATATATATATATATATAT
>NW_026378790.1:0-306 GCF_001194135.2 Octopus bimaculoides | reverse complement strand
CATATATATATATACATATATACACACACACATATATATACATACATACACACATTCCCCCCACACACATATATGCATGTGTGTGTGTATGTGTGTATTTATGAATGTATGTATGCGTGCATGTATGTATGTATGTACACATTTCAGTGTATATAGGAGTGCACTTACATGCACATATGCATACACATGCACACGCATACACATATTCATGTGTTAATATAAGAATTAATGACTATCAAACCTCTGTCTGTATATCTGTATGAATATAAGCCCACTCCTATATACACTGAAATGTGTATATATATA
>NW_026378789.1:0-278 GCF_001194135.2 Octopus bimaculoides | reverse complement strand
AATAGCAGCTAAAAAGCTGAGACTCCAACAGATAGCATTACTTGTAACTCTAATATTCTAGTTGTTAATTCGACGGTGCTAGCAAACTGTGCATGCATGACGAGTGAACATCATGCATCGGCACAACCTGGAAGCACATCCGAACCCACATAGGCCAGCCAGTCCATTATTCCTCCTCATTATTCACTCCCTGATAGTAAACCGCAAATTTTCTGCGGTATTGCTTGCGACGCACATGGTAATTTCTTGAGGAGGAATAGTGGACTGGCTGGCCTATG
>NW_026378788.1:0-251 GCF_001194135.2 Octopus bimaculoides | reverse complement strand
TTTGCACTAGATACACCATACAAATATAATCTCTTAGAGAATGATCCTTAGACGACAATGATTATGTCTCATCAGCATTCATATTTTCTATTTCTCGATTCAGGAATTTTTTCTCTCAATTCGGAAGGACTTCTTCCACCTCCATTTTCCGACGGTAAGTTTATTTTTCAATTACTGTCATTGACAAGCCAATCTCCTTCTCTCACTTTCTCTTTCGTTATGTACACACACACACACACACACACACACAC
>NW_026378787.1:0-302 GCF_001194135.2 Octopus bimaculoides | reverse complement strand
TTATAAATATTTTTAATATTTTTAAACATTCATTATATTTTTGAAGTTTAAATGTTTTTATGTGCCTGTGTACCTTTATTTCATTTTAGGTAATTTTGCTACTGAGAATTGTGTATAATTATTGATTCAAGGATGATATGCAAACACATGTATATTAAATCTTTTGTTGGAGATGGGGTATTGTTCCTATGATTTTCCACCTGTATTGTCTCCATTCAAACTATAATTTGAACTTTAGCTCAATTTGAGCAATTCAATTCTAGCCTGTTTCTGAGTATTGTAATATTAACAATCTCAGTTTA
>NW_026378786.1:0-662 GCF_001194135.2 Octopus bimaculoides | reverse complement strand
TATTATTATTATTATTATTATTATTATTATTATTATTATTATCGCTTTGCACAGCTTCTAACCCTGGAGATGTACTACGGTGTCAGCTATTCACTACCAGTGAACTAAGGCAACACCCCTTATTTTTCGAGCACCTTCCGGAGCGTTCGAAAGGTTCCAAGTAGTGCTGTTTTCTGCAAGTGCTCAACCCTTATTGCAGCCCCTATTTGTTCCATGTACTTCTCAAGATGTTCACTCGCTGTTCCCAGGGCTCCGACAATTACTGGTAATACTGCCACCTTCTTCGTCGACCAGAACTACTTAACCTCCCAAGCTAACTTGTCATATCTATCGACTTTTCTTTCTTCCCTTATAGCACCCTTTCTCAGCTGGGCATGCTATGTCTATGATCCAGCATAGATTGCTTTCTTTCTCAATGTCTGGCTTCCTATTCTCTATCTCATGGTCGCACTGAATCATAAAATCCCACAAGATCTTTGCATTATCATCTTCGATGATGCCTTCGGGTTAATGGTCGTACCAATATTTTGCTCCATACTTGTTGCAAAGTGTCCAATGGACAAGCCCTGCTATATTGTCGTGGCGTCTCTTATATTCCTTCTGAGCTAGTGGCGTACTTATTATTATTATTATTATTATTATTATTATTATTATTATTATTA
>NW_026378785.1:0-321 GCF_001194135.2 Octopus bimaculoides | reverse complement strand
ATGTTGAAGTATTGTACGGCGAGTTTCTTTGGTTGCGGTGATTGGACTCTCACGGTGCCCCACTCGTTCCCTCCATGCTGTTTGCGTTGCTAAGGTTGAGGGGATGATCTCGGTTTCCACTGTTTTGTTGAGGCAACGCGAGTGCTTGGGGAAGGCATGGCACCTCGTGCCGTGCTGAATCCGTCGTGCGAGCAGCCGAGGCAAGGTGGTGGTACGTAGGGTGATTCCGTTTGGCTGAAGTGATTGCTTTGTCGTCAGAATCGAACGTTCCATTCATAACTGTTTTGCATTTCATTATTTGCATTGTCCCTCCCTCTCCGA
>NW_026378784.1:911-1205 GCF_001194135.2 Octopus bimaculoides | reverse complement strand
AATGATGATAATGATAATAGTAATAGTAATAATAATAATAATAATAATAAAGATGGCAATCTAATCTAACGAGGTGGTCTGCCCTCCGGTGTGTCCTGTAAACCTTCTTCAACACTTTCCATGCTACCTGGAGGGGTTCGGACCCTCTCCTGTTCCGATTAAGTAGATTGGGACTTTGGCTACCCTCTCCCGTTGCTATTAAGTAGATTGGGACTTTGGCTACCCTCTCATGTTGCTATTAAGTAGATTGGGACTTTAGCTACCCTTTCCTGTTGCTATTAAGTAGATTGGGAC
>NW_026378784.1:670-901 GCF_001194135.2 Octopus bimaculoides | reverse complement strand
TAGATTGGGACTTTGGCTACCCTCTCATGTTGCTATTAAGTAGATTGGGACTTTAGCTACCCTTTCCTGTTGCTATTAAGTAGATTGGGACTTTGGCTACCCTTTCCTGTTCCGATTAAGTAGATTGGGACTTTGGCTACCCTCTCATGTTGCTATTAAGTAGATTGGGACTTTAGCTACCCTCTCCTGTTGCTATTAAGTAGATTGGGACTTTCGCTACCCTCTCATGTT
>NW_026378784.1:0-660 GCF_001194135.2 Octopus bimaculoides | reverse complement strand
TTGCTATTAAGTAGATTGGGACTTTCGCTACCCTCTCATGTTGCTATTAAGTAGATTGGGACTTTAGCTACCCTTTCCTGTTGCTATTAAGTAGATTGGGACTTTGGCTACCCTCTCCTGTTGCTATTAAGTAGATTGGGACTTTCGCTACCCTTTCCTGTTGCTATTAAGTAGATTGGGACTTTGGCTACCCTCTCATGTTGCTATTAAGTAGATTGGTACTTTTGCTACCCTCACCTGTTGCTATTAAGTAGATTGGGACTTTGGCTACCAGGACGGACAAGATGAAACAGACACAAATGCGTTAAGATGCATGTGTGTACAAGCTTCTGTGGAATTATTGTTTCCGCATCCACTTTTCCATGCTGACATGAGCCACTACAGAGTTTATTGAAGCAGGTTTTCGCTGGTCATATGCCTTCCCTGTTGCCAACCCTGAACCACTTCCATATAAGGTAATAATTCCCCCATGACCAGACATGTTTACACAGACTGTTGATAATATTCTGTATGCCACTGATACTCATTTACAACTGTCATGTAACGATAAGGCAACGTGATACAAACACACACAAATCTATGTGTATTTCGCCTTTATATTCTAACTGCTAATAAACCACCCTTTCTAATTCGCTATATATATATATATATATATATATA
>NW_026378783.1:0-357 GCF_001194135.2 Octopus bimaculoides | reverse complement strand
ATATATACACAAGCAGAGATACCTGGTGTTGCTTGGAATTACAATGGCATAGATTTTTATTGTTTTACTTCTTTCGGTCATGTGACTGCGGACAGGCTGGAGCACCGCTTTTAGTCGAAGATATCAACCTCATGATTTATTCTTCGTAAGACTAGAACTTTTCGATCGGAATGTTTTGCCAAACGGCTAAATTACGGGGACGTAAGCACAGCAACATCGGTTAGCGAGCGATGGTGGAGGTACAAATAGTCACGCACACACACACGAATACACACATCGATATATGTACATATATAATTATACATAAATATATATATATAATATATATATATGAATATATATATATATATATATATA
>NW_026378782.1:0-204 GCF_001194135.2 Octopus bimaculoides | reverse complement strand
CATACATACATACATACATACAGACAGACAGACAGACAGACAGATAGACAAACAGACTGACAGATAAATACATATATACATAATGCATACATACTTACATGTAGACAGACAGACAGTTACGTAGGTAGGTGATTAAAGAGATATATAAATAGATAAGCAGAAAGAGAAAAACATAGAAAGATAAACAGAAAGACAGACAGGCAG
>NW_026378781.1:0-331 GCF_001194135.2 Octopus bimaculoides | reverse complement strand
TTTTTTTTTTTTTTTGTGAAACGTAAGAGTGGTGCGATTTGAGGATAATTTAGTTGCAATATCTAGTATATCGAGATACCTTGTAAAGCCTTCTTCTCTGATGTATCATACGGTAGCACTTGTTGTTTAGGACTCAGTCAAACCCTGATAGATCAGTTTTATGATCGGAGACACTCCAAGTGTGACCATCGTGTCTTTTCGGTGTGTCTCAGCAGTTCAGGACCATATTAAGCAATATTCGTTTCAAATTTTGTTTCAAGGTCAGAATTTCCAGGGATGGGGATAATTCGATTAAATCCACCCCCGTGTTCAAATGGAATATATATATATA
>NW_026378780.1:0-250 GCF_001194135.2 Octopus bimaculoides | reverse complement strand
TAATCTGTGGGAGTTGCTTCAAGAATATTTTGCTCCCGGCTTTTACAAATGTACGCACGCACAAACACATACATACACACACACACGCAGACACACATACTCACACTCACACATACACACGCACACACAAGCACACACACAGCGAACACATTTTCGTTGATTCGTGTTTTTTCTTTAACTTGGTTATACCTATGGTACAGAATATTTTCCAAGTACATATCGTTACATTTTCTGATTATGAAAAACTGTA
>NW_026378779.1:0-324 GCF_001194135.2 Octopus bimaculoides | reverse complement strand
CTATCTATCTATCTATCTATCTTCTAGAGCAGAATGGGACTTTGGTAGCTTGGTGGCGTGCGCGCGCGTGTTTGTGTGTGTGTGCATGTGTGTGTGTGTGTATGCGTGCGTGCGCGTATATGTGCCTTTTTTTCCCGTGTATGTGCGCGTGCATGTGCGTTTATGTGTGTTGTGTGTGATTGCGTGTGTGTGCGTGCGTCTTTATACGTATACTTACATACATACACATTCATATACACATATACATACATACATGCAGACATATTTATACGCAAGTATTTCTGTCAATACACACGTCTATCTATCTATCTATCTATCTATCTA
>NW_026378778.1:0-356 GCF_001194135.2 Octopus bimaculoides | reverse complement strand
TCTCTCTCTCCTCTCTCTCTCTCTCTCTCTCTCCCGTCGTTTTTCTCTCTTTATACACTGCGCAAACAAATGGTAGATAGATAGATAGATAGTCTAAAAAATATATGCGCACACCTTTCAATGCCGCGTATGCTAATAAGGTCTGCAAATCTAACGGAGGCCTCAAAAGACATTTTAAGATCCATAAGGATCAGAACATAGCTGTAACTCTTGCTGGTCCAAATCAATGCAATTCCTGGTTTAAAAAGCCACATCAGACGCCAATATGGAACTAAGGTGGAAGCATAAGAGGTCGTCAGACTCTGCATGAAGAGTAGACAACCCCTATATATATATATATATATATATATATATAT
>NW_026378777.1:0-358 GCF_001194135.2 Octopus bimaculoides | reverse complement strand
GGAATATGTGAGTGTGTTGTTCATAAATGTATTCAGAAGCTACGATATTTCCTGAATCGCCAAGACACCCTGATAATAAACATAGAAATCAACCATAGTTATTATCAGTTGTCGATTTAAATAAGAATTTCGACTGTTATTTCCTGCAGTTAGAAATCCTTGGTATATCCTTTAATTAATTTTAATCCTTCAGCTATTTAATGCTATTTTGGGGCCGACAATGGCCTATATTATTGATTCTGTCATTATCGTTTTCATATTGTTACACTAGAGAATTAGAGAGTCAATGATATCTTTTCAAATGATATTTCTCGTGATTAATTTGCTCCGTATTGAAATATATTCACGTACACACACA
>NW_026378776.1:0-354 GCF_001194135.2 Octopus bimaculoides | reverse complement strand
TGTTGCTTTTGTTGCTGTTATTGTTGTTGTTGTTCATAGCTGTTTTTGTTCTGTTGTTGTTGTTGGTTTTGTGGTTGTCATTATTGTTGTTGTTGTTGTTTTTGTGGCTGATGTTATTGTTGTTCTTGTTAGTCTTGGTGAAGTCGGTGATGTTCTTGTTGTTGTCATTTTTCTTGATGCTGGTGCCGTTGTTGTTGTTGTTGTTGTTGTTGTTGATGTTGCCATAGTTACTACTCTTGTCATCCTAATAGCTGCTCTTATTATCATCATTATCATTATGGTTCATGTTATTGGATTCTTATGAATATTCTTCATATTTCCGTTGTTATTACAGTTGATGTTTTTGTTGTTGTT
>NW_026378775.1:0-355 GCF_001194135.2 Octopus bimaculoides | reverse complement strand
TATATACATGCAGTAGGTTATATGTACATGTATTTGACTCAAGGTAATTGATCTGAGGAGGTTGTGACATATATCATATCTATAAAGTGCTATGAGCTATAACTCTGTTTGTACGTCTATGAATTGTAAAGCTTTGTCTGTACTGATAGAGACTCCGAATGGACTAGAAACCAGTCACGGTAATCAAACTTATCTGTCTAAAGATCAATATATACAACAATAATATTTGGTTTTATTTATCTACGTGTGTCAATTTATACTTCACAGCAATGGTTAAGATTAACATTGTTTATTGTCAAATCTAACTCTGTATAGTTGACTAAAGTTTGGTGGATATATATATATATATACAAAT
>NW_026378774.1:0-301 GCF_001194135.2 Octopus bimaculoides | reverse complement strand
TATATATATATATATATACACACAAACACACATATATATATATATATATAAACATAGATAGATGTACATATACATATATATATGTAAAGTATATGTACACACTAGTCACACACACTCAGACAGACGCATGTATAAATTTGTATATATGCATACAGAGACACACATTCAGACACACACATACACACACACACACATATATATAATATATAATACACACACACACACATATATATATATGTATGAATATTTCTACTTCACGTGTGTGTGTGTGTGTGTGTGTGTGTGTGTGTGTGTGTGTGTG
>NW_026378773.1:0-456 GCF_001194135.2 Octopus bimaculoides | reverse complement strand
AGATAGATAGATAGGTAGGTAGGTAGGTAAGTAGGTAGGTAGGTAGGTAGATAGACCTGTACATAGATAGACCTGTACATAGATAGACCTGTAGATAGATAGACCTGTAGATAGATAAATAGATAGATAGATAGACATACATATATATGTATACTATATGTATATTTATAGAAACGTATATATGTAGACATATAAATAATATAAATATATATACTAAATATGTTTACACATAAACCATAAACATAGGTTAATGCAAATATATACACAATATACATACAATATAAAAATATTCAAATACACATAATATATACTATAATATATACACACATAATACTAGATACATATATGTTTGTATGTATAATGTATATGTATATATATATGTAAGTGTGTGTGTGTGTGTGTGTGTGAATGTATGTATATGTGTGTGCACATATATGTATATATATATATGTATCT
>NW_026378772.1:0-742 GCF_001194135.2 Octopus bimaculoides | reverse complement strand
CCTTCCCCAAAAATTTCGGGCCTTGTGCCTAGAGTAGAAAAGAATATTTTTAAGCTTCCATCTCTTCTTGTCTTGAACTTCTCCCAGGTTCAATTAGTTAAGAACATTATCAACCCCCAGCGCCCGCATTTGTCCTGATATTTCATGGTTTTTACTGGCGGTGTATTTTACAACCAAAAACTCAAAAACTACAAACGCGTATAATAATAAAATTTTAAAACTTTAAAGTAAGTAAAAATCTAAATTTTATAAACTGAGAAAAATTAAAATTTTATATACCGACAATAAGTAAATTATATAAAAATGCTGACGAGGAACCCGAAACGAGAGAGAAAACGCCAATAAAACAGAAATAGATGTATTAAATGAGACCAGTCAGAAAAAGAGAAGATCAAGTATGAGTAGACCAGTTTGAGGCAGTTTGATCACGTTCACATTTTTTTCAGAAATAGCTAAAGCTTACTTTTGGTGCCACATTGTTGAATTTGAGGTTTGCTTGATGCCATCACGATACACTAAACATCAGGTGGCCGACTTAATGATGTCTTTGGAGTCTTTTTTTTTTTGCCAAGTCCTTTTCTGCCTTTACCACATCCGGACATGATGATCAGGAAGAGAGTGTTCTGATGGATGTATCTTGTAGAAGAATAGCCTTCGTTGTATAATTAGTTCGAGGTTCTGCACGACAGTTTTGTATAATATTTGAACACCATCGCCAATTTCATTTATCTCTGCATGTTCA
>NW_026378771.1:0-295 GCF_001194135.2 Octopus bimaculoides | reverse complement strand
CATCTTACCTAAATTATCATTGTTTTAAATTATCATTGTTTTAAATATATATATATACATATGTATATGTGTGTGTATAACTTCTACATTTCAAAATGTTACGCACCCACACTGTATTCTACTTTTCCCTGTATGTCGAGGCCATGTGTGTGTGTGTGTAGGTGCATGTATGCGTGTGTTTGAGTGTGTTCATGTGTGTATATATATAGATACAGACATACGTATGTATATATATAAAGATACATACACACACACACATATATATATATACACACACGCACACACACACACATAT
>NW_026378770.1:0-312 GCF_001194135.2 Octopus bimaculoides | reverse complement strand
ATATATATATATATATATATATATATAGATAGATAGATAGATATACACATTTATATATATCTATATATATACATATATACAACCTTTTGTAATCTTCGAAACATATGCCAGAAATAAAAGAATTCATTTAATATATGCGTATTACTCCATTTATTAAATTTTATATATATATACACATACATATATATATATATATATATATACATACATTTAGATACATCTATATATACATACATACAATCAAAATAAGCAACAAGGATGATCGTTTCTGCAGTAACCTTGAATATCCTTGTTGCTTACTTAGATTTTTGA
>NW_026378769.1:0-353 GCF_001194135.2 Octopus bimaculoides | reverse complement strand
GTCCACATACTTCTCCTCCTCTTCCTGATCATCATCTTCATCATCATCATTATCATCGCCGTCGTCGTGGTCGTCGTTATGGTCGTCGTCGTCGTCATCATCATCATCATCATCATCATCATCATCATCATCATCATCATCATCATCATCATCATCATCATCATCATCATCATCATCTTGATTACAATATAATCGTGTTTTTGCAAGCTTAATTTTTGTTTTTGAATTACACATTTCTCAATTTCTTTTTTATTTGTTAATGGCGCGTCCAACACGCTTGTCTACTCTTTTTTAGCCAATTTTATCACTGTTCCATTTTCACTGATCACCTTCCTCATTTTATCACGGTTGGA
>NW_026378768.1:0-360 GCF_001194135.2 Octopus bimaculoides | reverse complement strand
GTGTGTGTGTGTGTGTGTGTGTGTGTGTGTGTGTGTGTTGGTTTCTCTTTTTGTCTTCTGCAATTTTATTTTTAAGCTTCTATATATATATATATGAAGATTTTTCCTCCGTCTGGGTGTTTTTCTCTCTACAAGAGAGAAAGTTATATTGTGGAACAGTCATTTTTTAACAAGATATTTTTATTTATTTATCACCCGACGTGTTACATCTGCACCACCGGATGCTTCTGAACCAGTTGGTGAGTGTTCCACCCAAGAGGAATCGATGCTAGATGTGTCGAAACAATGGTCGTGATTAATAATAAATTCTCGTATATTCCATCTTCTAATTTTCATTTGTTATATATATATATATATATA
>NW_026378767.1:0-392 GCF_001194135.2 Octopus bimaculoides | reverse complement strand
TGTGTGTATATGTTTGTGTGTCTGTGTTTGTCCCCCCAACATCGCTTGACTATCGATGCTGCTGTGTTTACGTCCCTGTAACTTAACGGTTCGGCAAAAAGAGACCGATAGAATAAGTACTAGGCTTACAAAGAAAAAGTCCTGGCGTCGATTTGCTTGACTAAAGGCGGTGCTTCAGCATGGCCGCAGTCAAATGACTGAAACAAGTAAAAGAGTAAAAGAGTAAAGAGAGAGTTGCTAGAAATAGGAATAGAAATTCACTTCTGCTTCAATATATTCAAAGAAATGATCTCATCATCATCATCGTCATCATCATCATCATGACCATTATCACTATCACTGTCGTGGTCATCATCATCATCAGCACCACCGTTATCATCATCATCATCATC
>NW_026378766.1:0-368 GCF_001194135.2 Octopus bimaculoides | reverse complement strand
AAAGCAATCTGGCAAAGCTTCCATTTTGTTTGGCATTAAAATCGCTGGGGGTATATTTAGGGTATGTGAGCCAGTGGCACGTAGCTTACAGCGTCCAGGCACGACAGCCGGTGATTGCTTGAAATTGATTGAAAAGTTGAAAAACTCTCTTTCAAAAATGAGAAGTGAGAAGGTTTTTGAAAAATATTTTGATGAAGTATCCTCTTCTGACTTGGTGAAAATGCCCAACATTTCGCGATCTATAAATACATCACTGCGCTTTAGGCACACAACAACTACTGAAGAAGCTGCTCTTTCTGTCACCGATGACTAGCGTCAGCAATTTTTCTCTATAGTGGCTGTCATCGAAAATGAATTGACTCACCGGT
>NW_026378765.1:0-495 GCF_001194135.2 Octopus bimaculoides | reverse complement strand
TGTGTGTGTATGTATGTATGTATGTATGTATGTATGTATGTATATGGGTGAAGCGTGTTCGTGTATTTGTATACACCATGCCTATCCGTATGTGTATAGACATTTCTACATATATACATGTATGGGCATATGTATATATGTGTATGAGAGATTTGTTTGTCTTAATGCTTTAGTTGTGCATGCTAATATAATATAGTCCTGTCTTTTACTTGCTTCTAATGAATGCAAAATTACACTCACATAACGAGTTAGAAATGTATGTCTGCGTGCATGTGTTTGAGCGTTACTGTGTACCCATATGCGTCAGTTTAAGCGCTTCGCTTCGATATCGTCTTCAATGAAGTTTTATTTTCTTTAGTAATTTCATAAATTAGGTTTAGTCTTTGAATACTGAAAGGCTAAGATGACCTTTAGAGGAGGATACTCTAAATTCTTGCATGCCCTGCTCTTTATAAAACTATCGGATCAATTTAGAGCTAAGATCTTTATTCTCGT
>NW_026378764.1:0-311 GCF_001194135.2 Octopus bimaculoides | reverse complement strand
TCAAACCAAATCTCCCAAGAAAAACGTCAACGATATTGTGACGTCATAAACAGAATATAAGAAAATTTGAAATTGCTTTGGACTAAACAAATGATTCATAAATCAATATCACACACACACATACACAGACACACACACACACACACATTTTCTGTCTCACCTTCTCTCTCTCTCCATACACACATAAGCATAGGCACAAACACAATGATACATATATTATACAGGCATACAAATATTTTACACATGCACACACTCACATAGACGCATATAATCATAGGTATTTACATAATATATCTGTATGTATGTATATA
>NW_026378763.1:0-288 GCF_001194135.2 Octopus bimaculoides | reverse complement strand
TCTATCTATCTATCTATCTATCTATCTATTTATCTATCTTTTTATTTATCATACACACATATACAGTATTTAATATAGATATTAAAACAAATATATATTTTTTTACGTAGCGTAGTGCTTCTTTGTATTACATTATTCGGGTAAAGTTTTCCACTATTTTGGTGCAAAACTGGCTGGGTTTCGGTTAGCGTGAAAGAAGTATATCTGTGAATGTATAGTAACATCTATAAATACATGTACAAACACACACATGCACACACACATGCACACACACACACACACACACAC
>NW_026378762.1:0-204 GCF_001194135.2 Octopus bimaculoides | reverse complement strand
ATGTATATGTATATGCATGTATGTATATGTATATGCATGTATGTCTCTCATTTTTTCTCTGTCTCTCTCTCTCTATATATATGTATATATATGTATATCTACACATGAATATAAATAGATATTTTATCATCTTATATATATGTATATATATATATATAGATGTGTGTGCGTCTGTGTATTATGTATATATATATATATATATAT
>NW_026378761.1:0-348 GCF_001194135.2 Octopus bimaculoides | reverse complement strand
AAAGGACAAAAGACAAAGTCAACCTTGGCAGAATTTGAACTCAGAGCTTAAAGACAGATGAAATACTGCTGAGCATTTTGCCCAGTGTGCTAACAATTCTGCCAGCTTGCCACCATAATAATAATAATAATAATAATAATAATAATAATAATAATAATCCTTTCAGCTTTAGGCACAAGGCCTGAAGTTTTGATGGAGGGGAAAGTCAATTCCATTGATCCCAGTGTATAACTGGTTCTTATTTCATTGGCCCTGAAAATACAAAAGGTAAAGTCAAGAATTTGAAATCAGCACATTTCGAGCGTGGCCGTCACCAGTACCGCCTGACTGGCCTTCGTTCCAGTGGCA
>NW_026378760.1:0-234 GCF_001194135.2 Octopus bimaculoides | reverse complement strand
TGATGATGATGATGATATTTGTTTACACACTCAAACACACATCACCAGGAAGTCCCAAACACCAATTACCATTCTTTTTTTTTTTCCTTTCTTTCTGTTTTTCCCTGCATATTTAAGACTTCCTATCATATACAAATGTTTTTGCATTTAACATTTAATTCTATTCAACCAATTTCATGCCATCACAACCAATTCCACCAAGACTATTTTTCTCTTTTACTCATTGAATTAGAT
>NW_026378759.1:1886-2017 GCF_001194135.2 Octopus bimaculoides | reverse complement strand
ACTATACTTTCTAAACAAATGAGTTACGTTTAATTTCGCAGAAGAACGACCATGGATTTTGCAGATGTTGCTAGAAGATTAAACTCTGTACATGAAATGGAAAGACGGCAAAAGAAAGTCCGTAATTATTT
>NW_026378759.1:0-668 GCF_001194135.2 Octopus bimaculoides | reverse complement strand
GGTGTATTGATGTTGTTATGCATGCTAATTATGGAATTTTGGTTTTTGAATTTTCGATTAAAAAAATGTATTAATTGTTTACATGAGCTGAACAATATTATTACAATTTATTACAGTATTTATTACAATTTATTCGCAAACAAACGTCATTGAGGAATTTTTCTATTTAAATTGTTTGCCTGCCAGTTCGAACGTTTGTTTTGCATTCTTTTGTTAGACAGAAAAACTAATGGGTCTTTTCTGTTTCTGTGACAGTGTTTGAAATTTAAAATCTTCAAATTTGGTATGTTGATGTAAGTTTTCTCATTGAATCTGATTTTCGTATATACTTGTCCCAGAAAACTATTAAAAAAATGTTCACTAAGAATGTAACTAATTGATTAACTCCAGATCAACCACTGGTCAGAGTGACCCTAAACACCAACGCTAAACCCTCAGCCTAATCCTAAACCCTAATTCAAACCTTAAACTCCAACCCAAAACCCTACTCTAACCTTAAATCCTAAACCCTAAACCCTAATTGTAATTCCAAAGCTCAACCCTAAACACTAACTCTAGCCGTACATCCTAAGTTTAACCCTAAACCTCAACCTTAAAATCCGACTCTAACTCTAGTGCATATCAAACTTTCGATTTTGAATTTTCGTCATTAATTGTTTACATGAACC
>NW_026378758.1:0-392 GCF_001194135.2 Octopus bimaculoides | reverse complement strand
TATACATATATATATATATATATATATATACACACACACACATACACATGCATGTATACATATATGGGTGAATATATCTATTTGTGTGTATGTGTGATATAGAAACGACAAATAGAACGACAAGATGTATTCATATTAAATGTTATTGTTGTTTTCATAATGTTAATACATCTGTTTGATATTTTATTATATATTTATTTTGACATGAAATCTTGTATCTATATTATATTTTATTTTTATATTCATTTCTTTATCTATTTTGCTATATACATATGTTAACATTATTTTCGTTGCAACGTTTCACGGAAGCTAGATATCTATATACGCATATAATTGTGTATTTGTGCGTGTATATATAAATATATATATATATATATATATATATATATATA
>NW_026378757.1:0-221 GCF_001194135.2 Octopus bimaculoides | reverse complement strand
ATCTATCTATTTGAATCTCTGTATGCCTATGTATGTATGTTTGTATGTATGTATATACGTATGCATGTATGTATATATGTATGCATGTATGTATGAATGAATGTATATAGGTATGAATATGTGTACGTATTTATGTATGAATCTATCTATTTATCTATCTATCGAGCTAGGTATTAACTCTCTCTCTCTCTCACACACACATATGCGCGCGTACGCACGTA
>NW_026378756.1:0-680 GCF_001194135.2 Octopus bimaculoides | reverse complement strand
TCTGCCAGCTCAATATTTCTTTTTACGCCCAGTACCATTACTGCTAGAAATAACAGTCTAATCTCCCTCAGCTCACATCGTACACTCTTAGAATAGAGCATATTGAATAATAGGTGGGAGCATGAGCGAGGGTTGACACCGGATGACTCTCTTTATCAGGTCAGCCCCTTTTGCGTCCGTTGTGTACACCTGTGAAATTAAAGTATTTTTAATGGTCCGTTGTAGTGCGGTGAGGGGAAAAAACTCAAAGGGGTGCCCCAAGGTTTCACACACCTTATGCTACTGTTTTTTTAACAGCTTACTGACCGCCGCCACACCACCACCACCATCGTCAGACACTACTATCATCATAATAACGATTATAACCATCAGCTACGCCGTCGTCATCACAAGCGCTATCAATACCACCGCCACTCTTTTCACCATCATCTACATAATCATCACCACAACTGTCATCACCACCAGCCCCACCATCACCGCCATTATCATTTCCAACATTACTACCTCCTCCACTACCATTATCATCACCACCACTACCATCTCACACACCGCCATCATCATCATCACTTCCGTTATCATTACCACCACCACCACCATTACCACCTCCATCATCACCTCTGTCATAATCACAATCGACCTCACACATTATTAGCTACATCAACATCACCACCACCACCACC
>NW_026378755.1:0-576 GCF_001194135.2 Octopus bimaculoides | reverse complement strand
ATTAAATTTGTGTGTGCACTTTAATAGCATTATTATATTGCTTTTATTCATTTTATATTTATATCTCCT
This sequence comes from Octopus bimaculoides, assembly GCF_001194135.2. NCBI lineage: Eukaryota > Metazoa > Mollusca > Cephalopoda > Octopoda > Octopodidae > Octopus > Octopus bimaculoides. The sequence goes on along the minus strand of NW_026378755.1, from coordinate 507 downwards.
AGCTACCTGGCTATTTGTCTAAGAAAAGCTATTTGTATTTTTGTTTGTTGTAATACTTAAATTCAAAAAATATAGTACAGACACTTTTAGTTTTTCCCTTTTATTTAGTTACCTTGTACTACACTTAAGTCAAAGTCTGTGCAATGTTTGCTTCATTTATTGACTGAAATACTAGAGATCATAGACTGAAAGCTTATATGCACCCATTATGATATTGACCAGAAGGAAACAGCTCTATCGTCTACATGAAAGTTAACTTTCTTATATATGTCCAATGCAATCTAGGTGAATAACTTTCAATATCCATAGTAGAATTTTGGCAGCTTTTTCAACCCATTCAATGTGTGTGTGTATATATACATATATATATATATATATAGAGAGAGAGAGAGAGAGAGAGAGAGAGAGAGAGAGACATACATACATATGTATATTTGTATATATATCTTTATCTTTAATCTTTTACTTTTTTCAGTCATTAGACTGTGGCCATGGTGGGATACCATC
>NW_026378754.1:0-571 GCF_001194135.2 Octopus bimaculoides | reverse complement strand
TTAATGGTAGAATAAGTACTAGGCTTAAAAAATGAGTCCCCAGGTCGATTTGTTCAACTAAAATTGACTGAAGCAAGTAAAAGAATAAAAGAATATATAATTATAGTGTTGTAGTTTGCTTGAGGTATTGTGAAATATGTAGAAAATTTGTATTTTACAGAAACTGACAAATAAAATATTAAATATGAAAAATGACAGTAATGAAGATATTCAAAGTATGTAAGGGAAAACTTGGGAAAGGAAGAGAAAAAAAATCAGGGAACTATATTGCTGTAAGGGAGATATATGATTATCTCAGTTGGAAAAGAGAGATGGTAAAGTTATGCTATAACTGTTTAATTCAGATATGTTTCTTTTCTCTCCTCATCCTTTCTGTAGAAGAGCGTAGGCTTGAAACGTTAGTCTTCTTTCATTTTTCCTGATCATAAGCCTAATACACCTTGTTTGTAGTTGTTCCACCTTGTCTTTGTGTTTTTCTTATTTTGGACTATGTATATGTGTGTGTATGTATGTATATATGTATATATATGTGTGTGTGTATATATATATTTATATGTATGTGCATGCGTGG
>NW_026378753.1:0-813 GCF_001194135.2 Octopus bimaculoides | reverse complement strand
ATATATATATATATATATATATATATACATAAATATGTCTGTGTGTCTGTATATATATGTATGCATATGTATTACTCTTTTACTCTTTTAGTTGTTTCAGCCATTTGACTGTGGCCATGCTGGAGCACAGCCTTTGGTCGAGCAAATCGAACCCAGGACTTATTCCTTGTAAGCCTAGTACATGTTGTACCGGCCTCTCTGGCTGAACCGCTATGTTACGGCTGTCAAGCGATGGTGCAGGGGACAAACACAGACACACAAATATGTACATACATACATACATACATACGGCGGGCTTCTTTTAGTTTCCCTCTACCAAATCCACTCTCACGGCGTGACTATGTGGTAAGAAGCTTACTTCCCAACACGTTTCCGCATTCACTCCCAGGAGTACCTTGGGAAAATGTCTTCTACTATAGGCTCCGGCCGACCATAGCCTTGTTTATGGATTTGGTAGACAGAAACTGAAGGAATCTATATGCATATATTTTGCCTTTATGCCTGTTTGTCTGGGTTTGGTGTGTATACAACCCGGTAATTAGCGGTTCGGAGAAAAACACCGATAAAATAAGTACTGAGCTCACAAAAGAATGAGTCCTGGGGTAGATTTCTTCGACTAAGAAAAAGCCTTTCAGGGCTGTGTTCCAGCATGGCTGCAGTCAAATAACTTAAACAAGAAAAAAAATTTTAACAATAAAACAATATATAGTATTTAATGTAATATAAATAAATTATTGGATTGTCAATTGAATATCACTATATCTAATTTACCTTCACACACACACACACACACACACACACACACACATATAT
>NW_026378752.1:0-557 GCF_001194135.2 Octopus bimaculoides | reverse complement strand
ATTTAAACTAATTAGATATTATTTTACAGAATAACAGAATTAAAATTTCTTTTATTAAAACTCTTTCTAACATTGAAGTATCCAAAGAGCATTTAAAGGCACATAATGCTTTATGAGTACAAAAAAAACTCTGTAGCCGAAGTGACTCGAAACATACACTCAGTTTATGGGAAAGAATGCTTGAATGAAAGAACTTGCAGAAGATTGTTTGCAAAATTCAGAAGTGGAGATTTCGGACTTGAAGATGAAGATTGCACCGGACGTCCAGTTGAGTTTGATGATAAGCTACTTGAGGCATTACTTGAAGAAAATCCTGCATTATCAGTTGAAGAATTGGCAATAAAGCTTAGTTCAAACCATACAACTGTTCATCGTCATCTTCAACAACTTGGAAAGGTTTCTAAACTTGGAAAATGGGTGCCTCATGGATTGTTCGAAAGCAACCGCAAATCCAGAGTTGACATCTGCTCTTCTCTCCATTCTTGCGAACTCGTTTCACCCTTTTTTGATAGACTTGTGACTGGTGACAAAAAATGGATCTTCTATCGAAATGTTAA
>NW_026378751.1:0-636 GCF_001194135.2 Octopus bimaculoides | reverse complement strand
GAATCTTAACATCCACTTCACAACAATGATGGATCTGTGATTAGTAATCCCGAAGAGGAAGGTTCTATCTTCGCTTTCCCGTTTTGCAGCCAAATTCACAGGAAAAGAGCTTGAAACAACTCCTCCAAAGCTATCAGTCTACCACCTGCATACATTGATGGTAACAACAGAAGTACCTGAATTCAATTCAACCCAAAAGGATCCTTTACTCACTAATCATTTCAATCTCTCGCTCTCAACGGAAATCTAACCTGACCGTTGGAAACAAGCTGCAGTATAATCGATTCACCGTAAAGGTAGCTTCTCTAACTCTTCCAACTCTCGCCTTGTCACCCTCATATTCAATATCCCTACTGTGATTAAGTAAGCCTTTAACACCGACATTTGACACTTTGAATCTCTCTAACTCACTTCCTGTTTACCACCACTAGTAACACGTCCTATAGTTAACTCCATTGCTGATCTAATCTCATTTGTTACCGACCAGTGGATTCTCGCTTAGGAGAAATTAGAGGAAGGCAATATTGACATCCTCGATTTCAACAAAGCTTTCGACCGTGTCTGGCTTGCGAATTTCCAGTACTGAAGTATTAGTAGCTTCAAGTGAAATAATGACTATAAATTGCATTATAGATT
>NW_026378750.1:0-598 GCF_001194135.2 Octopus bimaculoides | reverse complement strand
TCATATGTTGTAATTTTTGAGATGAGTTATAGTTATAATAGTTAGAAACCTTTTGATGTGCCAAATCTTCAGTCATCTTCACATGCCCTATTTCAAGCATGTAAAATAATAGCTCTAAGCTCAAAGTCAGCCTATACCCCCCATCTCTCTCGCGCTCTCTCTCTCATATGTGTGTGTTTTATTATTATAATTATTATCGTTATTATTGTATTAAAACTAACAGCTTATATTGCTGGATATGATGGAAAGTGTCAGCTGTCCACAGTCAATAGACAAAGGTGACATTTGTTTTACTGGTCATGCTTCAAGAACCCTGCGAAGAATTCTTGCAGTTCCAAGCAATATTTATTTTTGTAGGTGTTCTACCTTCACACTTGCCCCGATCTTTTTCAGCCATGTTGGTAGTTGGGTGCTGATACTTCCAAATGCACCAGTTACTATTGGTACCACGTCTACTCTCTTCATTGATCACAACCTTCGTGTTTCCCCACTTCAAATCGCCACAGTTGTTTATTTTTCTTCTTCTTTCACATTGATCCTCTTATCATTGGGGCATGCTATGTCGATTATCATACATGTTCTTTCTTTTTTATTCACC
>NW_026378749.1:0-208 GCF_001194135.2 Octopus bimaculoides | reverse complement strand
AAAAAAAAAAAAAAAAAGAATTGCAAAGACCAGATGGAAATAAAGTGAAACAGAAGAAAATTCTGAGGTTGAATAGAATATTGAAAAGTTATCAACAGACAACATCACAGACATTTGACATCTGATTTGTTCAGCTGTTAACTAATATTGCAGAGTTTGTGCTGATAGAAAGGACGAATAAAAAGAATACCTTTTGGTGGAAGAGAAC
>NW_026378748.1:0-427 GCF_001194135.2 Octopus bimaculoides | reverse complement strand
ATAATAATAATAATAATAATAATAATAATAACAACAACAACAGCAATAACTAGAACAATTTTAAAATCGTTAGATATAATTACTTTAGCCTCTTAGTGTTATATAGATTTTCAAAATCTAGATAAACTTGCCGCATCTATTAATCCATTTTGTTGTTTGTACATCCGCTACAATAAAGCTAACATCAGCCGGCTATTTATTTCGTAGTCAATGTATGTTATTCGCTGCTTCATTTCAACAGCACCTCCATTCCAACCCCATCGCCATTAGAATATAATCTATAGAATTTCATCAAATATCTAACCACACCGTAAGAATAATAATCTATATTTGTTCTATTTTATATATACATACACGCCTTCTCGTATCTGTATATACGCAATGAAACTTTTTTCGCACATATACAAATATATGTGTGTGTATGTAT
>NW_026378747.1:0-426 GCF_001194135.2 Octopus bimaculoides | reverse complement strand
ATGTGAGTTTGAGTTATGTGAAAATGGTTATGAATTTGGTGAACACTTTGTTAAATATAATGTTTTCATTAAACATCTAGCCTTTATTAAGCCACTAGACTTCAAAATGGAAACTGGTTTTTGATAAAATGAAAATTATCTAAAAGTGAATAAACGACTGGAAAACACGATATTCGCTTTTGCAAGTTTTGTTGGTTTTTCATGGTTATTTGCAAAATTATGTGAGTTTGAGTTAAATGATAATGGTTGTGACTGCGGTGAACTCTTAACCATCTAGCCTATACTAACCCAATAAACTTCAAAATGAATAGTGGTTTTTGCAAAAATGAAAACTATCTAAGTGTGAAAAAACGACTGGAAATCCTGAAATTAGCACCTTCAAGATTTGTTGGCGTTTCATGGTTATTTGCAAAATTATGTGAATTT
>NW_026378745.1:0-288 GCF_001194135.2 Octopus bimaculoides | reverse complement strand
GTCAGTGTCTGTGTGTCTGTCTGTCTGTCTGTCTGTCTGTCTTTCTTTCTATCTATATATCTATCTATCTATCTATCATATAACAATACAGTTCTATAACACACACATATATATATGTATGTGATTATGCGTACGTATATATATGTAATTTGAATATGCTAGTTTCCATTGTATTTTGTGTAAATTTATTTGCATATGCATTACCAGTTAAGATTCAGTATAGGTTGAAGACGATCGTATATGTGCATGTATAATACACTTACATTTTTATTGGTAATATATCATTCT
>NW_026378744.1:0-200 GCF_001194135.2 Octopus bimaculoides | reverse complement strand
CACACACACACACACACACATACATATATAGTGTCAATATTATTATTATTATTGCTGATGAGCTGGCAGAATCATTAGTATGCTGGGCAAAATTTTAAGTGGCATTTTGTTTGGCTGTACATCCTGAGCTCAAATTCTGCCGAAATCGACTTTACCTTCCATCCTTTGGGGTCGATAAAGTACCACTTCTGCACTGGGAT
>NW_026378743.1:0-562 GCF_001194135.2 Octopus bimaculoides | reverse complement strand
ATATATATATTTATATATGCATATATATATATGCATATATATATATCCATATATATGTGCATATATATATACATATATATATATATATGCATATATATATATATATATATATATATATATATATATATATATATATATATATATATATATATATATGTATGTATGTATGTATGTATGTATGTATATGTATATGTATATGTATATGCATATATAGGTACAGGACGTCACAAAGCGGAAACAACATGAAATACGAAAACAAATGAGATGGATACGCAAACGACGAGAGAAACAAAGGGAAAACAGGACAAGTAACATAAAGAACGACCCTTCATCAGTTGTCGGCTGTCCATCTACTGATTTGTTTTCGTATTTCATGTTGTTTACGGTTTGTGACATCATGTACCCATATGTATATATGTATATATATATATAAAATTTGAAGAAAAGCAATAAAAATTCATTAGGTTATAGCAGTACGTACGTTTCGTACAAACTTCATTTATTTAAGTGAACATATCTTATGTGGTGTTCTCACTACATAAATAAATGAAGTTTGTACGAA
>NW_026378742.1:0-746 GCF_001194135.2 Octopus bimaculoides | reverse complement strand
GCTCCAACATGGCCACAGTCAAATGACTGAAACAGGTAAAAGAGTAAAAGTAAGCCATTTTAACCGAATGTGATGAAGGGAACGCTGGCAAGTCATTTTTTTAAAAGACCGTTTATAAATTGAACGTGAAAGGCAGTTTAGAGAAAGAGAAGAAGGAGAAAGAAATTAACAGACGATTAAGAGTGGAGAAATATAGTGCGATAGATGAATGGAAATAAAGCTTAAGAGCGTGTAAATAGATATATGTAGTGGAAATGAAATGTAAGAAGGCAGATAAAAGTCGAATTTTATAGAATGGTAGAAATTACTTATAGGAACTAAAGGTAAGCTTTTGCCACTGTTTGCAACTGAATCTTGTTCAATTGATGTGGAACAAACCTATCCGTTTTCTTGACTTTTCCAATTTTTTATAGGTCTCCAAAGACAGTTGTGCGAGATGTTTGGAGTTCTGATGAAAATTTTCGAACCTTTGTTCTTAGATTTTGTTCAACCAAAGGATTTAATCCATCATGCCGAATAACTGATTTTGGCCTACCACCTTGGTTTATTTTCAAGGCTAGCATCTAAATGAAAGCTTTGGAACTACCTCTGAACAGTTCTGATGTCAATAAAACCATTACCAAAGTCCCGCTTCATATTCCGTAGAGCTTCTGCGACAGAGCGACCCAATTTGTACTCAAATGAGAAAATCACTTTACATAGTTTGGTTATCATTTTCATAAGGTCTGTGGGTACGAATTTTGTAT
>NW_026378741.1:0-611 GCF_001194135.2 Octopus bimaculoides | reverse complement strand
ACATACATACATACATGCATGCATACATACACATATACGTATATACAAACATGCAAACAAATATTCATTCATCCATCCATCCACACATTTATAGAATCATATACATACATACATAATAGTTTATTCTTCGTGTATCAATAGTTACAAAACCTTATTGAACTCTTGAACAAAAGTAGGTTTGACGAACATTATATAATCCCAATAATTCGATGAAGTTATTTTTTGGTGATCACCATTGGCGACTGTTCAATTGCGGTCAAGATCGAAACATTGCGGTATGTTAGTGAATTGTAAGATAAGATTGTTATTGAATGTTTAGCACTGAAACCTTGATGGAAGGAGACGGGGGGTGGGGAATATAGGGAATGAGAGAAGGGGCGGGGTGGCTGATCGAATAAGTGGTGGTGGTAGTGGTAGTGGTGGGGTGGGGGTAAAGAGTTCCCTTGGAAACGTTAATAATTTCTTCTCTCCAATACACGGATATATCTTTTGTTAAACGAATTGAATGTTAAAAGTTAAAGATACACACATACGCAGATGTATATTCAGATACATAGTCACCACACACACACACACACACACACACACACATACACACACACACATGCGCG
>NW_026378740.1:0-266 GCF_001194135.2 Octopus bimaculoides | reverse complement strand
AGAGAGAGAGAGTGGGGGAGGCAGACAGACAGACAGAAACTGAGGGATGAGTAGGGACAGCATCAGCACTCTCCTGGTACTGATTACAGCTGAGAGGAAAGGCAAATGAAGTTCCTCGCTCAAAGACACAATGTGCCACCCGGTCAAACAATCAATTTCACAACCTCATTATCATGAGTCTTACAGCCTAAGCATTAGGCCACCGCTCTTTCCAACATTTATCTACCTACCTACCTACCTATCTATCTATCTATCTATCTATCTAT
>NW_026378739.1:0-472 GCF_001194135.2 Octopus bimaculoides | reverse complement strand
ATATATATACATATCTATCTATTTGTTTATATATCTACAAATACCCAGAGACACAGACACAGATACCCGCAGACATACCCTTATTGGTGTGTGGTGATATGTTACCATAGATGTTAGGGCTCCATCGTCGGTTGTGTTAACATCACGCATCTGACTAACTTAGTCAGTGAAGCATTGAAATAGAGTTGGGCTATAACTTATTTACAATAGCCACAGAGTTTTAAATCAACAAATTATTGGTATTTCTAATATTTCATTACCTAGGATGCAATAATCAGTTATGAAATAGCCAACGCCTCATTTGTCATCTGATGATTGATCTAATCTGTACTAAGCTTGATTTCTGATTATCGATTATAAAGCGTGCGCAATAAAATACCTGAAATATCAACAATTTTCACCTCTTCTTTGTTCATTTGCGTTCTCTCTACACACGCACACACACACACACACACACACACACACACACACA
>NW_026378738.1:0-235 GCF_001194135.2 Octopus bimaculoides | reverse complement strand
TGAGTTTCAAGCGTGTTGTAGTCTTCAGTCATTTTGAATTTGAATTCAAAGTCAAATTCAGAATGGCTGACGACTAGCATCACGCTTGAAACTCAAATGTACCAGCGAATTTGAATCAAACTGTTTTGATCTATATATGTAACTCCCAATAAATTTGTTGAATATCCTTCTTTCGTTTGTGCACTCACACGTGTATCTATCTATCTATCTATCTATCTATCTATCTATCTATCTA
>NW_026378737.1:0-277 GCF_001194135.2 Octopus bimaculoides | reverse complement strand
TGTACGTGTTTGTTTGTTTGCTTTGTATATTTAGATATAAATTCATATGCCCTGTCATAATTGGCGCCGTATGTTCTTTGTGCGCCTTGTGCGTGTGTGCGTATCTGTGTAGTGTTGTGTTGTGTTGTGTTGTGTTTTGTATATGCTTCTGTGTACCATATGCGTATGTGTTTACGTGCTAGTACTTGTGTACCAACGTAAATGCTTCATCGTTTGTATGTATGTATGAATGTTTATGTATGTATGTATGTATGTATGTATGTATGTATGTATGTAT
>NW_026378736.1:0-223 GCF_001194135.2 Octopus bimaculoides | reverse complement strand
GTGTATATGTTTGTGTGTTTGTGTTTGTTCTCCCAACGTCGCTTGACAACCGATGTTGGTGAGTTTACGTCCTCGTAACTTAGCGCTTCGGCAAAAGAGACTGATAGAATAGGTACTAGGCTTACATAGAATAAGTCCTGAGGTCGATTTGTTCGACGAAAGCAGTGCTCCAGCATGGCTGCAGTCAAACGACCGAAACAAAAGAATAAAAGGATACATACAT
>NW_026378735.1:0-405 GCF_001194135.2 Octopus bimaculoides | reverse complement strand
TATATATATATATATATATGTTGTGGTGTGATGAATTTCCGGGAAGAAGTCTCACAAAACTCATCAATTTAGTTAAAAAGGGAGAAGACGAGTTGCATTCTTTTTATATCCTTGTACGAAACAATCGGCTGCATGAATTAAAATTCTCGTATATAATTTTACAACTCGTCATCTCAATTTTAAACTAAATTGATGAATTTTATTGGACTTCTTTCCATAAATTTACCACACATCATATACAAGTATTACTTTCATATCTTCGCAAATTTACGTCTGTAAACCACCATAAAAATATGAAGTCTCAACATTAGAAATCCTTTTTGGAAACCTCCAAATTAAAGGACGAATCTACATGCAACCTTTTTACACCTATATATATATATATATATATATATATATATATAT
>NW_026378734.1:3742-4831 GCF_001194135.2 Octopus bimaculoides | reverse complement strand
TATGTATGTATGTATGTATGTAAGTATTTATGTATGTATGCGCGTATGTATGTATGCATGCATGTATGTAATGTATGTAATGTGCGTAAGTAGACTAATCCCTAGCCATATCGCGGTTCACCTATCGCGGTTCACATATCGCGGTTTGCCTATCACGGTTCACCTATCGCGGTTCACCTATCGCGGTTCACCTATCGCGGTTCACCTATCGCGGTTTATTATTTAAGCTTACGTCGATTCCTCCGTGGTGTTGTTTTGCAATTATAATAAAATAAATATATAAAAATTATAAAAATAATACATAAAAATATATACAGTACTGTTTCTACTTTGTGGATTTTCACTTATCGCGATGGTAGGTGGCGGTGGAACGAAACTCCCGCGATAGTCGAGGGATTACAGTATATCTGTATGTATATATGTACGTACGTATGTATATACATTTGCATATATGTGTGTATGTATATATGTGTTTGTATGTACGTATGTATGTCTATATATGCATGTATGCATGTAATATATGTACGTATGTATATTTGCATGCATGCATGTATATTTGTATGTATATATGTTTGAACATATGCATGCGTATATTTACATGCATATATGTGAGTACGTATGTATGTTTATGTATGTATGTATGTATGTATGTATGTCAATGTTCAGTTTTATTTCAAGATTCCTTGTCAATAGAGAAAGAGCCGGTTTCTAACCCAGATTCAAGGCTACTATACGTTTATAAACAGATATTTATGCACATACATGTGTATATATATGCACGTGCGCATGCACACAAACATGCATATATGTATAAACACACACACTTACACACACACACACACATACAAACACTTATGTAAGTGTACATAATTATGCATATAAACAGATATTTATATATATATATACATATACACATATATACATATGCAGATATACAAATCCGCATGCGTGCACACACACATACCTGCATACATACACTCACACACACACACATATACAAATATGTAAGTACATTCTTGGATTCTCTATTTTGCTGTTTTAGAAATACGAATGAGATTAAAGAAAAACAGACAAACGTGCTATGCTAAT
>NW_026378734.1:663-1401 GCF_001194135.2 Octopus bimaculoides | reverse complement strand
GAATATTAATAATAAATGGAGCAAAACTCATATAAATAAAAGTTCCTTTAATTCCTACACATGTTTCATAATATATGTGTGCTCTCCTACAAAGAAGTAAGAGCTGCTGGAATTCCACATATATTCATCGTCAGGGAATCAACATATAAAAGCAAGACAAATGCGAAATGAGGTAACTTACGAGCTATAACATTACATAGCCAAGTAAGTGACCGTTAGAAGTAAGAACCTTAGTAGAGCTAGGCCATGTACATCAAGATTGGTCCTGTAGAAAATAATAAAAGAATCTAAATAACGCCTTTATTAACTTGAAGAGGTCAAACCAGTTTGCGATACGATCGAAACGTGCGAATTTTACTGTTAAAGTCAACGTTGTAGACAGTTTTGCATTTCCTTTCTTTTCTTTTAATTTTTCGTAATTAAAAGCAGAAATGAGAGAGAAGAGAAAAGCGAGTAGACCAAGCAACTTGGTCTGTTGGTATTATCAACGTATTCACTGTAAGTGAATGGTACGCTTTATCTAAAGTGGGAGAGACAGGGCAAATGAAGGTAATATATATGTGTCTGCGTAGTAAGTATGCGTTTGCGTTCGCGATACATATTACTGTCTGGAGATAGTAGAAAGTTAATTAACTGAAATACTATTTAATTAATTGTAAGAAGGAGACTGTCACCGAGTCGTCGTTAGAAATGGGAGCCAACCAAACACCAGAGGAATCGTGTCATTAGGGAATAAAA
>NW_026378734.1:0-653 GCF_001194135.2 Octopus bimaculoides | reverse complement strand
GGAATCGTGTCATTAGGGAATAAAAAAAAATATATCGCGACATTTCGAAATAGAATGAAATGTCTAACTGAATATATGTTTATGAGTTTTGTGACCAATTCGTTAGTGCCATTGGTGCAAAGTGTCGTCAAAATGAATAATAAGTCCTTGCAGAGACATTTGTTACCTTCTCCACGTGGTCGGTCAATCTGCTAGAAATAGCAATCAAATTAATTTCAAATCACACTCTAATGTCTTCAAAGATGTTTAAGAACAGGCATGACGGTGTGGTTAAGAAGCCTGCTTTACAACCAAATGATTTCGGGTTCATCCCCACTGCGAAGTGCATCGGACAAACGTCTTCTATAATGGTCTCGGACTGACCAATGCCCTGAGTGAGAATTTGGTAGACGGAAACTATGTCGCAGTCTGTCATCGGCGAGTGTGTGAGTGAAGGCGTGTGGCCTAGTAGTGAGTGTGCGGTACATACAATCGTTAGATCTTAGGTTCGATTCTCGGAGCGAGTGGTGTGTTGTTCTCTTGAGCCAAACCCTTCAGTTCACGTTGCTCTGCAATCATTTCGTCCTGTGACACTTTGTGCACCTGTACAGGCAATATATCGGTTCCATGGAGGGAGTCTGCCAACACATTTGATCACTGGAAACAAATCAACC
>NW_026378733.1:0-287 GCF_001194135.2 Octopus bimaculoides | reverse complement strand
ATGTGTGTGTGTGTGTGTGTATGTGTGTGTGTGTAACTATGTATATGTGAGTATGTACGTGCAATTGTGCTGCGTGTGTGATAACGAACACTACACTCAATAATTTCAAAAGCGATGCTGTAAATGTGTCCCCCTCTGCCATTGATTACTAAAATCCCCAATACAGCATATTCTTTTCTAAGTGGTTTGTTTTATTAATTTTGTTTTAGTATTTTATTTGGTCTCTCAACTCATTCACTGTAAACTATTTACAAAATGAACTGATTTGTTTAGAAAGTGGCGTTTGG
>NW_026378732.1:0-263 GCF_001194135.2 Octopus bimaculoides | reverse complement strand
ATTTAGAATATTTAATTAGAGTAAGGTGAATTTGAAGTAATTAATTAATTGATTAATTAATGGATGTCTTACAGTTGTTTCTAGGATATCCCAAGTTATAGGTTAGCATCTTCATACGTTGCGTATTCCGTCACCAGAGATATGGTGAGTGTGTAGGAAAGTTCTAGACAGAGAATTCACAGTGTATAAAGGAATGAAATAGTAGATAGAAGAATGTGTGTGTGCGTGTGTGTGTGTGTATGTGTGTGTGTGTGTGTGTGTGT
>NW_026378731.1:0-806 GCF_001194135.2 Octopus bimaculoides | reverse complement strand
TATTGTTGCGATTTGGGGTATTGTTTTGTGTTCGTAGTAAAATTAGAGTCCAAGTGTAACTTATCACAGATTTAATAGTTAAAATCCTGAAGGCAGCGAGCTGGTAGAATCGTTAGCACGCCGAATAACATTCTTTGCGGTATTTCGTTCGTTTCTACGTTCTGAGTTCAAATTCTGCCGAGGTTGATAAAATAATTGAGCACTGGGATCGATATAATTGATTTTACACGCTCTCCCGAAATTTTTGGCGTTGTGCCAACATTTGAAACCAATATTTAAAGTTCTGCATGTTTATATTAAGTTTATTTAACAGAATTTTGGCGAGAACTCTAGAATTTCTGTCCGGTAGAAATTGTTATAAATATATTTTTTAGAACTAAAAAGTGAATTACGAAATATAGGATGTCTATGGATTATCTTTCCAATTTGAAACATTCAGAAAAAATTGAAAAAGGAGGATAACTCAGAAGAGTTTACTGGAAAACATAGGCAGACAAATAAAGTCTTATTAGAAGCATCAGAAAGACTTGAGTTCCATTGGTTGCAAAGAAGCTGATTGAAGGATTTGAACATTTAATTGACACAATAAATACTGGGCTTGATGGATCTCAACTCTTGTAGAGACAATAATTTGTGGAAGTTGTAAAGATAATTTACGAATACCATGTACTATACTGCTTAGAAGCTCCTTTTATACGCATACATATACATTCACTCAAACACACACTCGCACTCGCAAAAACATACCTATACACGTATACATATATACGCGCACACACACACACACACACACACACACACACACA
>NW_026378730.1:0-434 GCF_001194135.2 Octopus bimaculoides | reverse complement strand
ATGCTGAGCACTTCAACTCTAGCCCGTCTTTATGTATTGTTATATTAACACTACATAATTATACAAAAATTACAGTTTATACTTAGCTCGTTTGAGTACTTCAAAACGGACTGGGGAAAAATGGAAAAACGACATTTGGGAATCTCTACTAGAAATATACCGATCTCACCCAAGAATATATATATATGGAAACTCTCCTACAAAAAAAAAAAAAAAAAGATGAATTCTAGCTCATGCTGAGCACTTCAACTCTAGCCCGTCTTTATGTATTGTTATATTAACAATACATAATTATACAAAAATTACAGTTCATACACACACACATATATATATATACATATATATATATATATGAAAGAAGGTTTGAAAATGCACTTAAACACTAATTTTCATACACTGTTTTTAACACTGTTTTTAACAATTTCACCTTAATA
>NW_026378729.1:0-216 GCF_001194135.2 Octopus bimaculoides | reverse complement strand
GCATGGAAAGCGGACGTTAAACGATGATGATGATGATGATGATTCAAGGCCACCATCTCACCTCTATACTATATAGTGCCTTTCTTTACTGCTCAGCTCCACCCTTGCTCCACATTAATGTCTATCAGTTTGTCCCGGTTCCCAACACTGCTTCACACTATATTAACCCTTAACCCTTTCGTTACCAACCCGGCTGAAACCGGCTCTGGCTCTGTA
>NW_026378728.1:0-210 GCF_001194135.2 Octopus bimaculoides | reverse complement strand
GTGGTTGGTAAGCAAGCTACTTACCACACAGCCACTCCTACGCCTAGATACAAATTTTAATTCCATAGCTATCTAATGCTATTTTAGGCCTGCAACCACTGATATTATTGTTGCTGCTATTATCAACTATTTATATTACAAAGGATAATAATCACAATAATTGTTGGGACTCCGTCGGTTACGACGACGAGGGTTCCAGTTGATCCGATC
>NW_026378727.1:0-360 GCF_001194135.2 Octopus bimaculoides | reverse complement strand
TTATCCATTCTAGTTACTTTTCGTCGACTGTTCCCAATTCTAGATACTTTACATCAACTATTATCCATTCTAATTAATATCGTCCAGATTTCGTCCAGATTTCGTCCAGATTTCGTCCAGATTTCGTCCAGATTTCTGGAGAATCTACAAGAATAGATGCATGCGCTAATTTTTCTATTTAAGGTTTTCTTCGATATTTTTTAATAGGGTGAATCTGTATTAAATTTATTTGGTCTATGAATTACACATCATTGACCGTTAATTGAAACGACCTATCCATGGCCCTTATTTGAAACAACCAATCAGACGTATCCATGTGTTTTAAATTTTAAATTTTATATTACTTTCGATTGCATCGTT
>NW_026378726.1:365-474 GCF_001194135.2 Octopus bimaculoides | reverse complement strand
TCCTACGTTCATTCTTTCCTTCCTACGTTCGTTCGTTCCTTATTACGTTCTTTCGTTCTTTCGTTCGTTCCTACGTTTGTTCGTTCCTACGTTCGTTCTTTCCTTCCTA
>NW_026378726.1:0-132 GCF_001194135.2 Octopus bimaculoides | reverse complement strand
TCCTTCCTAGTTTCGTTCTTTCCTTCCTACGTTCGTTCTTTCCTTCCTATATTCGTTCTTTCCGTCCTACTTTCGTTTGTTTGTTCCTACGTTCGTTCGTTCGTTCGTTTCAACATTCGTTCTTTACCTCCT
>NW_026378725.1:0-670 GCF_001194135.2 Octopus bimaculoides | reverse complement strand
TTCGTTCGTACGTTCGTTCGGTCGCACGTACGTTCATTCGCTTGTTCGTTCGATCTTTCGTTCGTTCGTGAGTTCGGTCGTTCACTCGTTCGTACGTACGTTTGCTCGTTCGTTCGTTCGTACGTTTGTTCGTTCATTCGTTCGTTCGTACCTACGTTCGTTCGTACGTACCTTCGTTCGAACGTACGTTCGTTCGTTCATTCGTTCTTTTGTTCGTTCATTCGTTCGTTCGTTCGTTAGATCTTTCGTTCATTCGTTCGTCCGTACGTTTGTTCGTTTCTTCTTTCGTTGGCTTGTTCGTTCGTTCGTAGTACTTAAGCTAGTTCGTACGTACGTACGTTCGTTCGAGCCTTGCTTCGTACGTACGTTTATTCCTTTGATCGTTTGTTCGTACGTTCTATCATTCATTCGTTCGTACGTACATGCCTATGTTCGTTCGTTCACTCGTTCGTTCGTACCTACGTTCGTTCGTACGTACCTTCGTTCGAACGTACGTTCGTTCGTTCGTACATTCGTTCGTTCATTCGATCGTTCGTTCGTTAGATCTTTCGTTATTTCGTTCGTACGTACGTTTCTTCGTTTGTTCTTTCGTTGGCTTGTTCGTTCGTTCGTAGTACTTTAGCTAGTTCGTACGTACGTTCGTTCGAACCTTGCTTCGTACGTACGTACG
>NW_026378724.1:0-341 GCF_001194135.2 Octopus bimaculoides | reverse complement strand
AAAAAAACAATAATAAACAACCATATTAAAGTTTATAATATCAAATTAAATTGTTTCATTCAATTATTTTTAATGTTTTTTCTAATATATTTTCTTCCTTTCCTTTTTCTTCTTCTTTATGTTGTTTGTTTTTTCTTTCTTTTACTTATCTGAACTTCAAAAAATAATTATATATGTGTATGTATATATATACATCTGTTTAGCTAGAAATATATGTACCTGCGTACATATAAGCAAAGGCATTTATCCATATACGCCTGTAAGTGTACATGGGTGTGTGTACCTGTGAACGTATATATATATATATATATATATATAATAATATTATTAGGGACAAAATC
>NW_026378723.1:0-218 GCF_001194135.2 Octopus bimaculoides | reverse complement strand
GTTGTTGTTGTTGTTTTCCACTCAATTATCACTGTTTTTGTTGTTTTCAATCTTGTTCATGTTACTTTTTTGTTTTCGATTTTGTTCATTTTGTTACTGTTGTTGTTGTTGTTGTTGTTTCTGTTGTTTGTGTTAGTGGTGGTGATGGTGGTGATGTGGGTGGTACTGTAGTTTTCGTCGACATTATCGTTACAGCTGGTACTTTTGCACTTGTTGCT
>NW_026378722.1:0-222 GCF_001194135.2 Octopus bimaculoides | reverse complement strand
TATATATATACATATGCATATAGACACATATGTATGAATGCGTTTATACTTCACTGATGCGAATCAGTCCGTAACATTTGACGTCAATATATAGCAGGCTCATATTTCGGGGTAATAAGGTACAAATACAACTCACATTTATTGGAGCGTGGTCTATGAATATATGCGTATATTAGTGTGTGTGTGTATGTATATATATATATATATATATATATATATATA
>NW_026378721.1:0-685 GCF_001194135.2 Octopus bimaculoides | reverse complement strand
AAGCTAGAAACAACAGCCAAATCGAGGATCAACTTTCTAAATACGAATTACCAAAAGAGAAAAAAAATTTTTTAATGTCATTTTGTTGCGTGTGAGTGAGGAAAAAACATCTAATTTTTACATACTTCTCTTAATTCCAAAAGACCCTGACCATAACATGTTGGGTTATGTTCCTCATAAAACATTAGTAGAGAAAACACTTTAATTTCACTTCTTGTCATAGGGCGAGGGGGGCGGATGTTTATTAAAATTTTGAAAAATTGTAATTTTACAAAAAATTTTTTCTTTTTTCAGAATCATAATTTCCATATTTTTCTACGTATTTCGCCCCCAAAATTTTTGTTTAAAGTGAAAATTTAAGAAATTTAGCAGGTGGGATTTAAATTTTGAAATGCATATTCAGAATCTCCGCACTTGATATAGTGGATTCCTGTATTAAAAGAAAAAAAACAAAACAAGGTGGCGAGCTGGCAGAAACGTTAGCTCGCCGGGTGAAATGCTTAGCGGTATTTCATCTGCTGCTACATTCTGAGTTCAAATTCCGCCGAGGTTGACTTTGCCTTTCATCCTTCCGGGTTTGATTAAATAAGTACCAGTTACGCACTGGGGTCGATATAATCGTCATAATCTCTTTAAAGGTGCAGGAGTGGCTGTGTGGTAAGTAGCTTGCTTACGAACCACATGG
>NW_026378720.1:0-302 GCF_001194135.2 Octopus bimaculoides | reverse complement strand
CAAGATGAGGACGAATATCCGTCAAATGTAAATAATGTAAATAATGTAATATTTTATAGATTTTTTAAATCAGTATTTTGAAGAGTACGCTTTTCTTGATGGTATCTGATCTCCTTCATTGTTTGAAATGCATCTTGGTAGTTCTTCTCTAAATTATTTATATATTTTTCATTATAAAATTCAAATTGATATTATCAAATTGAATATCCTTGTAAGTTCGGATTTTGATATTCCCTAATATTATAATATACATCTTTATCTCTTGTTACTCGTCCTTCGCCTCTCACCGTTACTACTACTAT
>NW_026378719.1:0-223 GCF_001194135.2 Octopus bimaculoides | reverse complement strand
GTGTGTGTGTGCAAATAGACCTCTGGTTATGTAATAAATACACATGTAGTTATTAGAAATATATACATATAGGAATGTGTGATATATATATGTGTGTGTGTGTGTGTGTATATATATATATGTGTGTGTGTGTGTGTGTGTGTGTCTGTGTGTGAATGTATGTGCATGTATGCATATATGTAAATGTGTGTGTATATATGTACAGACAGATGCACACGTTTGT
>NW_026378718.1:0-220 GCF_001194135.2 Octopus bimaculoides | reverse complement strand
TTTTTTTTTTTTTGTAGTGATTGGTGTTGTGGTGGTCTTAGTGACTGAGGTGGTCATGGTGAGTCTAGTGATTGTTATCACTAATTCATTGGAGATCTTTTCTAATTTGTTTCCATTAACTCTCATTTACATCTCAACCACCACACTCTCACCTCTGCCATTTCACCAACATCTCTGCACCACCAATCTCTACCATCTCTCTACTATCCGCCACACCACA
>NW_026378717.1:0-203 GCF_001194135.2 Octopus bimaculoides | reverse complement strand
TTATCAAGTACCTGCAGAAAAATAGTTTAGCCCCTAAAGACATTCATGCTGACATGGTTGCTACATTAGGGGATTATGCTCCAGTTTTATCAACAGTGCTAAAGTGGGCAGCTGAATTTTTAAGATTACCCAAGTTATGGACATCTTACTACCGAGGAAAACATTGATCATGTTCACCACATGGTGATGGATGACAGGCAATT
>NW_026378716.1:0-221 GCF_001194135.2 Octopus bimaculoides | reverse complement strand
TGTATATGCATATATATATTGATAGATAGATAATTATGTATATATATGTATATGTATATACATATGTATATATATATATGTATGTATGTATTTATATATGCATGTATATATATGCACACACACACACATATATATATACAAACATACATGCATACATACAAATATATATACAGGCATACATACATAAACGTATACATGTACACATTCGGACACACAGACAC
>NW_026378715.1:0-377 GCF_001194135.2 Octopus bimaculoides | reverse complement strand
AGAAGAAGTTCTTCCAAGAACCACACATTTTGAGGGGGGATACCATATTTCCTCGTGACCTGCTTCTTATGTTGACTATAGTGATATTTGATCATATAATGTAAAAGGGGCGGAACGAACGATCGTTTGACCTCTTTGTGTGAGGTTTTATCGATTTTGAATAAAATAATCAGAAGTGGTGTAAGGTATTGGAAAAGAGAAAAGAAGAAAAAAATTTGAGACATTTTTGAAATAAAGTCGCCACTCAGATCAAGGTACGTTATGATCAGAGCCATTCCGAATGTGGCCATCAAATCTTTGTTAAAGTCTGTCATACCGGCCATGATAAAATACCACAAGATATAGAAAATATGAAATACCACAAGGTATAGAAAATA
>NW_026378714.1:0-239 GCF_001194135.2 Octopus bimaculoides | reverse complement strand
GTGTGAGTGTGTGCGTGTGTGTGTGAGTGTGTGTGTGCATGCGTGTGTATACATTCATACACATACATATGTATGTCTGCAAACATATATGTATGTATATATATATGCTTACATATATGCGAGTGCTTTTCTATATATGCATGTGTATGTGTGTCTGTGTGAAAGCATGTGTATACATTCATACATGTGTATGTATGTATACATATATGTAAGTGCTCTTCTATATGTGTATGTGTGTG
>NW_026378713.1:0-332 GCF_001194135.2 Octopus bimaculoides | reverse complement strand
CATATAAATAGATTATAAAATGAATAAGTTTTTAATACCGTACAAAGTCTATATAATTAATATATGCCATCGGTTTCATTTAAATTCATGTGCCTCCCATTTTATTCCTGATATTTTTTCCTTTTATCTTCATTTTATTCGTTTCATTCATTTGACAGCGACCATGCTGGAGCACCACATTTTTGTCGAGCAAATCGAAACCCAGGATTTATTCTTTGTAGGCCTAGCGCTTATTTTATCGGGTTCTTTTGTCGAACCACTAAGTTTCGAGCACGTAAACACACCAACATCTGTTGTCAAGCGATGGCGGAGAGGACAAACACAGACACACC
>NW_026378712.1:0-357 GCF_001194135.2 Octopus bimaculoides | reverse complement strand
AGATTTGTCCATTGTGCTTTTCTTTTTGGTAACTCTTTTACAAGACTGGCACATTGATGAACAAAGTTCAGGTAACCTTAGAACTAACTTCTTGGAGGACAAGATCTAGAGAGTGGTTTCCACAGTGTACAAAATATGTACCCGGGAACAATTTTTTCAATCGCATTTGTACACCTGAAATGTTTCCACTCATGGTATTTGCACCATCAAATGAAAAACAGCATAACTTTGAGCCAAGTGAAATGTTTAGGTGACAAAAAACATCTAGAATAATCTTAGTCATTGTCTTCGAAAAGCAGTCAGGGGCATTATAAAAACCTAGAAAATCCTCATTGACATTCAGGTCTTCAGAAACGT
>NW_026378710.1:0-595 GCF_001194135.2 Octopus bimaculoides | reverse complement strand
TGTGTGTGTGTGTGTGTGTGTGTGTGTGTGTGTGTGAATCTATGTATGTAGACGCTCAGGCAGACGTAAGTATGGAGTTATTTTTCGTTTTGAAACTACTTTTAACAACACACACCTGTTGCATAATATACATACCTGACTGAAATTTCAACAAAGCTGCACACACGGTCTCTACTACTTTGTATGCATGTATGTATTTTTGTATGTACGTATGTATGTATGTATGTTTGTAGGCGTGTACGTATGTATGTATGTTTGTATGTATGTATGTACGTTTGTATTTATGTATGCATGTATGTTTCTATGTATGTATGTAGGTATATTTGTATATATGTATGTACGTTTGTGTGTATGTATCTCTGTACGTATGTATATATGTATGTTTGCATGTATGTATGTACGTATGTATGTATGTTTGTATGTATGTATTATTGTATGCTTCTATGTATGTATGTGAGTATGTATGCTTGTATGTATTTTTGTATGTTTGTATGTATGCATTATGTATGATTGTACGCATGTTTGTATGTAGGTATGTAAGCATGTATATATTTATCTTTGCATGTATATTGTATATATATATATATATATATAT
>NW_026378709.1:0-358 GCF_001194135.2 Octopus bimaculoides | reverse complement strand
AGGGGAATAGGTGGTATTCATCAACTTGCAGACATTGTACTGTGTCAATTCACCTGTTTATATGTTAACTAAGAGGACACGGTCACTAGATGTCCTTTTTTTAATTACTGATAGACATAATATGTCACATGTGTTTGTATATTGTAATTATTGTCCTCTTAGTTAACAAATAAACCGGTGAATTGACACAATACAATGTCTGCAAGTTGATGAATACAACCTATTCCCCTCCATTTTCTTATTGCTATATAAATTAAGGGTAAAATATCTTTTTACCCGCATCCATTTATTGCACTTGGTAATACGAAGGTAAAAACACTAGTGTAATAATAATTGGGTATTCTTCCGGCAGTATATT
>NW_026378708.1:17946-19431 GCF_001194135.2 Octopus bimaculoides | reverse complement strand
GCATCAGCATGGCCGCAGCTCTAAGCTGAAACTTTAAAAACAAAAAAAATATATATATATCATCAAACCACACATTGACACCCTAGATGTCATAATCAAAAACCATTGTGGAAAGGCTGATAAGTATGGAGAGGAGGAAAAGGAAAAAACACCCGGAAGTCTCTCTGACCCAGTGGCTCCTCAAAAGAATGGATCACCCACTCTTTAGACTATCTTTAATTCATAATCCATGTTGGTACCGATCCAATGTAAATTCAAAAATTTATGTTGGATCTGTTCTAACCTAGATTATGAATTAAAGATCGTCTACACCTACAATTTTTTACTTCTCCATATATTTCATATATAAGAGGAGTATGTTTAAAAAGGAATTAAAAGTATTGCTCTGCTACTTCATAATAATCCTTACTTTTGTTACACACACACACACACACACACACACACACATATTTATCATAGGCGGAGGAGTGGCTGTGTGGTATGTAGCTTGCTTACCAACCACATGGTCTCGGTTTCAGTCCCACTGCCTGGCACCTTGGGCAAGTGTCTTCTACTATAGCCTTGGGCGGACCAAAATCTTGTGAGTGGATTTGGCTGACGGAAACTGAAAGAAGCCCGTCGTATATATATATGTGTGTGTGTGTGTGTCTCTGTGTGTCTGTGTTTGTCCCCCCAACATCGCTTGACAACCGATGCTGGTGTGTTTAAGTCCCCATAATTTAGCAGTTCGGCAAAAGAGACCGATAGAATACATACTAGGCATCCAAAGAATAAGTCCTGTGGTCGATTTGCTCGACTAAAGGCGGTGCTCCAGCATGTCCACATTCAAATGACTGAAACGAGTAAAAGAGAGAGTAAGAGTATATATATACATACACACAAACAGGTGAGCACCTAAGCATAAAATAAGGTGGAAAACATAATACTCGCATACCAAAGGTAGAGCAATATGCTTTTATAAAAGAGTTCCACTTCCGTTTGTTGGACAATTATGATGCAGTTTTTTGTCTTGAGTTTTCATGACAACTGTCCAACAAACAGGAACAGGAAACTCTGTGGAACAGTTTTTGCTTTTAACTTTGCACCTTTGATAAAAGTACATGCACACAAGCGGACAATATTTGTTGTGAAACTTCTGTTGAGTAGATAAATCTTGCACAAGGTTTTACAAGAATTTTCTCAGGTATATTTTCATTTGTAAATACCTGTATACAATATAAAATATATACAAAGTGAAGAATGCAATAAAAACAGCAACAACAACAATCAATAATAAATAAACAGCAACACCTGAAATAATTTTACAATTGAGCTTATTTTGAATTTTATTTACTTGAAAAATAAAACAAGTTACAATCATTTAGATCTCTTGATTGTAGGGGAGGGTTACAATGAGAATTGGAAATAATTTAAATAATGTATGTATGTATATGTGAGTGTACATTATGTATATATATATATATATATATATATATATATATATAT
>NW_026378708.1:6844-13993 GCF_001194135.2 Octopus bimaculoides | reverse complement strand
TATATATATATATATATATATTAAAGTAGAATAGTCTTAGTGAAGTATTGTGTGGTGTAACTTTCAAAAGATTTGATGTGTAAGGCCAGAACAATATGAGCAGTACCTTCTCACGCTGTTCCAGCCTTACACAACAAATCTCTTTAATATATATATATATAGCAAGGTAGAGGATTATATTGAAGAGCTGAGAGATTAAGAGATTACTAAATAAAACCCATAAAGAATGGATATTAGTCTAATCAGCATCATCATCTATCGACTACAAGCTGCACTTGCATTTAGACTTGATGTGGAAAGGTGTGTCTCATACCACCATTTCATCGTTTGTCTACTAAATTCATCAGCAGTCATAGCACTGCTGTCTTCCATGAAAAGTTTTGACTGTGATCCCTGGAAGGATTCTCACATTTCATACTTTCACGAGTTTTGTTCCCTGATTTGACTTGGGTGCTGGTAAAATTCAGGGTGTTGTAAAACAAAGTACACAAAGTCCCTGGCAAATTGCAGCCATCTTTTTGCTGTATTTGCAGATCAACTGAGAGAGGATTCTCCAAAGTTTCCCATCTCTCTCTATCTATCTATCTATCTATCTATCTATCTATCTGTCTCTCTCTTTATCTATCTGTCTCGCTATCTATCTTTCTCTCTCATCAAGCACACCTATGTAGAGTCAAGGGCATTCTAGTTATGGCCAGCCTATTGTATTTTCTTTTCAGGTGTAGCATATACTGGACTGCAACATCTAATAAGTTTTTTTAAACACATGTGTACATACATACATGCATATATATATATATATACATACATACATACATACATATATATATATTTGTTTTAAAAACCCTATTAGATGTGGCAGTGTGTGTGTGTGTGTGTGTGTGTGTGTGTGTGTGTGTGTGTGTGTGTGTGTGTGTGTGTGTGTGTGTGTGTGTGTAAGAAAATTATTAGGTGTTGCAGTCCACGATATGCTCCACCTGAAAGGAGAATCCAATAGGATGGTCATAGCTGGATAGACATGGTGGACTCTCATGTCATAATTGACAAACAGTGGTTCTGTAATATCTTGCTGAACAGCCCTCACAGTTGATTTGCTTATAGCAATCAAATGTTCATGCTGCACACTAGCTTACTCCGTTTATCAAATCGACATTACCCATCTAGCTGCACATAGTTATGCATCAGATCTCAGAGTGATTGCAGAGCAACATGAAATCATTTGTAAGCAGTACAATGCATTACTTGCACCAGAAATTGAAACCACGTTCTTATGATACTTAGTACAACACCTCAACCACTAGGCCACACTAGATTTGGTTGGTAGTTCTAGCAGGTCCTCTGATTATATCAAGGCATCTTTGTTAGCTCATGTTATTTTTTTTTTGCATCTAACTTTGGTTGTATTTGAACTTAAAAACCAAGAATTACAGCCATCCCTTCACTATCTTATAAATCAGCTAGGAGAAGGTTTCCCTAAAGTTTCACATTGGCCACTTCTTACATTTATTTCATGTTGAAGGCCATCAAGAGAATCTGAGGGTAATGACCATCAAGGCCTTTGACCATGGGCCAAATGAGGGTCAAGGAAGCTACTACTTGTGCCACGTAAGTTGGCTAGCATTAGGAAGGGTGTCCAGCCATGAAAAACCAAGCCAAATGAGACTGGGACCTCGTGCAGCTCTCATGCTTTTTAGCTCTGGTCAATCTGTCCATCCAACCCATGCCAGCATGGAAAATGGATGTTAAATTATGATATACAGAATTAGATTGGTGACTAAAGAGATAAGAGGGATATTCTTTGGTTTGATACATAGGTGAATAAATACACAAATAAATGAAATAATGAATAAATAAGTAGAGGATTTCATGTTAGTATGGATTTATTCTATTGACAAATGAAGAAATAAATATATAACTAATCTGAGGTGTTAAGAAATTGAGAGAATTATATCCATAGAATATAAGATTAGATGAATGAAAGAATGACACTAGAACTGAATGAAGGAATAATAGTATTAGTGAATGAAGGAAAGGATCAATGAATAATATATTCGATTGGAGTTTAACTCTTTTAGCATTCAGATTACTCTGTCAAATGTAATTCTTATTTATTCGCATGGATCATCTCTTAGCTTTGGGATTTAAATGATGTGGTTGTTTGTTTTTAGAATGAGAGTGTAGGGTAAGTATAAGAGGTCAGATCTGGATGCTTTGAAGATAAAACGCATAGAATATTTTGACTGGATGTTGTTGGTTTAACTGCTAAAGGGTTAAAGAGATGAAGAATTGACAACTGGATTAGATTAATGGATAACTCCATACATGATATAAAGCTCAGTAAATGAGCATTTCTCCACCATATCTGAAATAAGCTGAATGTTTGTTTACTCACAACACTGCTTTCACATGCCTACTAAAATAATTGGTTCTAGCCTTGACTGGTGTTGTACGTTATTAGCTCATGTTTTAACACTGGTTTATTGTATAGAAGCAAAAGGTTCTAGAGACATTTCAGGGCTGTCTCTCTCTCCCCTGTGGCATGTGGTGCGGAGAATAGTCAGGAAGCAAGAAATGCATTCACTGCTTCTGCAAGAGGGCACCTTGAAATGCCTGTTGATGTTTTTTTCAACATCCATTACCTAAAACGAGAAACCTCTTCAATAGCAAACATTGGTGAATCTGACCTTTGTACAGGTCAAATACGTCCCAAACATATTTGGACTAATCTCTCTCTCACTATCTATCTATCTATATATATATATATATATATCAAATGAATTAATAAATACATATGAAGCTATGTAATTATGTATACATACACAGGATTAGTAAATATATGATATAAAGCTACGTAAATGAAAATATATACATATATATATATCATGTAGTTAATAATTTATATGTATGTATTTAATGGATTGTGGAGGCGCAATGGCCCAGTGGTTAGGGCAGTGGACTCGCAGTCATAGGATCACAGTTTCAATTCCCAGACTGGATGTTGTGAGTGTTTATTGAGCATAAACACTTAAAGCTCCACAATATTCTGGCAAGGGGTGGTGGCGAACCCTGCTGTACTCTTTCATCACAACTTTCTCTCACTCTTTCTTCCTGTTTCTGTTGTACCTGTATTTCAAAGGGCCAGCTTTGTCACACTCTGTATCACACTGAATCTCTCTGAGGACTACGTTATGTCTGTGGAGTACTCAGCCACTTGCACATTAATTTCATGAGCAGGTTGTTCCATTGATCGGATCGACTGGAACCCTTGTCATCATAACTGACGGAGTGCCATCATTTTAATGTATTATTAAATACATGATATAGAGCTAGGTAAATGAAGATAGATAGACAGACATACAGACAGACAGATAAACAGACAAGCAGTACATATGTATATGTTGAAATGTGAAAGCAATGACTGCAGTAGATTCACAACCATAATTTGACAAGATCTGCCATTTCTCCAGACTATGGAAATTCAATATTTGATTCCCAGTTGCAGAAAAACAAACGAAATATCCCCCCCCCACCACCATTTTTAGTTATTAATACAGTTACATCAAGTCACTTACGATGGAGCAGCATACCATAATATCAAAGGCAATCCAGTTATGACCTTCCCATAATTTATTTCACATATATATTATGTCCCCAGACTGCATTTTCTTATGTGTTAGATTCCCCAACCCCTTAATTATGTAAAGTGCTTTGAGAGTGACTTCACTACTATATCTAGCAAATCCTGTAACCACATAGCAGCTCCTATGTTATTTTTTCATTTTTTTGTTTTACCTAGTTTCAGCTCATGAGCTGTGGCCATGCCTGGGTACCGCCATTTTGCTGGGGCAATTTTTTTTTTTTTTTTTTTTTTTAGTATTTAACTTTGGTTTAAGCTGAACTTAAGATTGAAGATTGAATAAAATTTAGAACATACCAGAGAGTATTCTTTTGGGTAAGCCACTTGCTCTACTGAGTACTTCAAAAGGAGTCTAAGCATCTGTTGTGAATATTTAGAATATTAACATTTCTCGACGGTATTACTGGCGACCATCACCACCATCATTTAACATCTGCTTTCCATGCTGGTATGGGTTGGACAGTTTGATACGCACTGATGAACCAGAGAACTGCACCAAGCTTTGTCTGTTTTGACATAGTTTCTTCGGTTGGATGCCTTTCATTGGAATCTTCAAGACACATCACACATATATTAATATATCTACATATATAAAATATTTGTGTACGTGCATACATGTCATTATCCCCACTACCATTATTATTATTATTATTATATTTGACTTTTGCTTTGTATTTGCACAAGTTGACTCCGAGTTTCACCCAGAGACCTCAACTTAGAAGTTCATGTTGGTCTTATCATTATTTAGCTTATCCTGTTCAGGCTATATTATTAGCATTATCCTGCATTTCAGAATTTAAAAATCACTTCTTCAACTTTCTAAGACATCTCAACGCTTCTAAAGCAAACTTCGTTTGTTTACATTCATCGTAATTTGAATTTAATTATTGTAATTATTATTATCATCATTATTACTATCATTCAAGTTGGTGTTGTTATTATTATCATTATTATTATTATTATTATTATTATTCAAGTTGGTGTTATAATTATCATCATCTTTATTATTATTATCGTTAATTCAGGTACTTTCCTTTTCATCCCTCCAAAGGTCAAAGTAAGGTACCAGTCACATACTGGTGTATGTTATTATTGACTAGCTCCTTTCCCCACAAATTGCTGGCCTTGTGCCAGAAGAGTTACGTGCTCCCTCTCTCTCTCTCTCTCTCCCAGCGAATTGGACAAAAAGTAGGTGTTTGCAGTAAAAACGGTCAGGGTGAATGGGCCCACTCTGAGTATGCAGCTGGAGTTTGGAAGACAACAGCTGAGCAAGGGGTGTGTCTTTAGCTGCCAGGGTGATCACTATATCTGTGAGATTCTTTGATTGGCCCTAATGGAAGTTCTCCTGTATCAGGAAGACTGCATCATTCATATGGTCACATACTTTGTATACCATGCATATTTTCATCCCATTTCATGCTCCCTTCCCATTAGTTCCCCTTATTTTTATGTAAACCCCAATACACAAATTGTAAACCATCCTAGTAATATGCACCTCATCTGATGCCCTGCAGCAAATAAAATAAATTATTTGTATTATTATTATTGAAACTTTTCCTACAAACAAAAATTATCATTTTTATTATTAGTAGTAGTAGAATGTTTACTGCTATTAACATTGGTTTTAAATTTTGGCAGAAAGCCAACAAGTCCTGGGAATGGGTTAAGTCAATTACATCAACCCCAGTACTCAACTGGTACTTAATTTACTGACCCCAAAAGGATGAAAGGCAAAGTTGACCTCAGTGGAATTTGAACTCAAAACGTAAAGATGAATGTGAAGCTCTGAAGCATTTTTCCCTAGTGTGCTAACGATTCTTTTCTATTCTAGGCACAAGACCCGAAATTTTGGGACAGTCGATTAGATCGACCCCAGTATGCATCTGGTACTTAATTTATCGCCCCTGAAAGGATGAAAGCAAAATCGACCTCGGCGGAATTTGAACTCAGAATGTAACGGCAGACGAAATACCACTAAGCATTTCGCCTGGTATGTTAACGTTTTATATTTCTTTACTGCATACAAGGGGCTAAACATAGAGGGGGCAAACAAGGACAAACAAAGGGATTAAGTCGATTACATCGACCCCAGTACGTAACTGGTACTTAATTTATCGACTCCGAAAGGATGAAAGGCAAAGTCAACCTCGGCGGAATTCGAACTCAGAACCTAACGGCAGACGAAATACTGCTAAGCATTTTGCCCAGTGTGCTAACGTTTCTGCCAGCTCGCCGGCTTAACTAATGTTAATATTAAGGATAATCTGATTTATCTGGTATGATAATTCTTCATATTCTAATAGCAGTAGTAATGATTATAATAATCATTTATTGTCATGGACAGGTTTGCAGTTAGTATAATTAATTAATTAATTAATAACATCATAAGAAATTAGAATGACTTAGTGCAGAGGGTGTGTGTACATGTATGTATGTATGTGTGTGTGTGTGTGGAGGGCCAAAGACAATAAGATTCATTTAATGTTTGGAATATCGAGAGAGTCTGATCATGCTCTGCTCTACCAAACAGACAGACGGACTCAGCGAGGGCGGAAGACTTATCCCCGCAAATGCAACAATGCCTTATAATAATCTTCTTTATACAATCTGTGAAATCTGTAGCATACTGGCTTATGTCATGGGTATTGCTCCCAAATTCTTTCTTTCTCACACATACACCATACATATATATATATATATATATATATATATATATATATATATACACATACACATGCTTACATATAAATATATATACACATGCTTACATATAAATATACATACATACATACATACATTCATTCATATGTACATTTATATATATATATATATATATACATGCATACATATAAATATACATATATACATTCATATATACATGTACATACATTTATATATACATGCATGCATACGTACATTTATTCATATATACATGTTAATTTTTATATATATATATAAATATACATGCACATGTATATATATATATATATATATATACATGCATACATATAAATATATATACATGTACATACATTTATATATATATACACACACATGTACATACACACACGCACATATGCAAATATACACACTCACACATCTTCATTCCCTCTTCCACTAACTCTCTCTCTCTCTTTCTTTCTCTCTCTCTCTCTCTCTTTCTCTCTCTCTCTCTCTCTCTCTCTCTCTCTCTTTCTGGTGAAATATCATGGTCTCACTCATTGACTTATAACTTGGTCCCAGTCTTGTATTTCTCCACTCACATTCTCTCTCTCCCTCTCTGCTTCTCTCAAACCCACTCGTTTAATCCTTCCTTCCTCTTTCTCTCTTAACCCCTTCACTACCTCTTCCTCCTCCCCCTCCTCATTTGTCTTTTGCGTATGCTTCGATCTCCCCCCCCTCTCTCTCTCTCTTTCATTCCCCCCCTCACTTCTAGCGGCCGCGACTGTAACATCTGCTGTGGCTGTGACTACGGCTGCGACTCCGACTACAACTCAATTCTCGAGATGGAC
>NW_026378708.1:5398-6246 GCF_001194135.2 Octopus bimaculoides | reverse complement strand
TTAACCCATTACCTATCAGTGATCTCATGTGAGATCACTTAAAAATTACAAATTTCTTAATTATCTGTCAATATTTACACATATCTAACCTTTTTGCTATATCTACGAGGTATATTTCTCTGATATTCAAATGAGGTTTGCTAATTTTTCACCCAATATCTTGCTTATTTCTATTTAAAATGTTATTTTGAAATGTTATTTTGAAATGTTATTTTGAAATGTTATTTTGATTATTCCAGCTTGTTTCTAAGGCTGCTTTATGCTAGAAATCAAAGTTTCATTAAAAAAATTCCAGTTAATAGAATTATGGGAGGTAATGGGTTAACGTAGTTCTCAGGGAGATTCAGTGTGACACAGAGTGTGACAATGCTGGCCCATTTGAAATACAGGTACAACTCATTTTTGCCAGCTGAGTGGACTGGAGCAACGTGAAATAAATTGTCTTGCTCAAGGACACAACACGTCACCAGGAACTGAACTCATGACAGTGAGCCGAATACCTCTAACTACTAAGCTACATGCTTTCACTAATATATGTGTGTGTATCTGCGAGTGCCTGTATACACACAGACATAACTGGGTGCATATATATATATATGCATATACAGTTTGTGACTGCTTTAAATAGCAATTGCTATTGCTTACCAGTTGTAGCAAAATTGATGTAGATAGTATGAGAATGGATGGTTAAAATCAATTTTAATGATGATGGTACATACATGCATACATTATATATATATATATATATATATGACCATATATGTATGTGTATATATATATATATATATATGACCATATATGTATATATATATATATATATATATATATATATATATATATATATATAT
>NW_026378708.1:2255-4577 GCF_001194135.2 Octopus bimaculoides | reverse complement strand
TCTTCGATCACCGTTTGTTATCTCCCCCTTTTCTTAGCTCTCCTGAAAAATGAATTTCTAACTTCCGGTCAGCCATTATTATGATTGACCGTTGACTGAACACTATTCAATTTTTTTTCTCCGTGTTTTTCTCCTTGTCTCCGTATTCTTTCTGTTGAAGAGCGTAGCTCGAAACGTCAAAGACTTTCCGTATTCCCGAGCGTCATACTAATACATCCTTTTGTTATTTACACCACCTGTCCTCGTCTGTTGTTGTTTTTTCGTACATTCTCCCATATATATATATATATATATATATATATGAATGACCATATATGTAGATGGGTGTATTTATATATAAAAATACATGTTTATAGTTTCTGACTGATTTAGATAGCGATTGCTATTTCTTAGCAGCTGAATCATAAATTAGTGTAGATGATATGAGAACAGATGGTTAAAAGTCAATCTTAATATTGATATACGTTTAATTAGCTCTTGTAGTGTTTAAATGAAATTAAACAATTAGAAAAAAATAAGTATACATATGAGAAATCTATTGGAAAATTCATGATGAAGGCAATAACCTTGCTGAGGTAAGTTAATTATTGAAAATGCTCAAAATTGTCTCCCTTATTCTCTCACCTACAGAATAATGTAAACTAACATTTAATATTTGATACGTCCCTAATCATCACATCTAATTTCTGATGTTGAAAAAATATTTAGAAGAAGACTTACCTTTTTATATAGATTATTAGATGAGTATATACATATATATATATATATATATATATATATATATATATATATATACCGTAAATCCTCGAGTATAGTTCGCCTTTAAGTATAATATGCAGGGGATTTTTAGGGGGCTGTATCTCTGAAAAACCTAAACCTTGTGTATAATACGCACCCCTTATCTAACTTGAGTGAAAGAGGCTTATATAACGTCCTTGGTTTGTAAACATATATACGGTAACGTCCTTTATTATTAGTGTATATATAACATAATGCAAACATGTAGCTTTTTTGTGCCCTTTGTTTGCAGAAAATAAAGAAATAACACAGTAATAATGTCAGTGAAAAATAAATATAGCTTAAGGTATTAGCTTCAGGTATTTTCGTGCCTGACATCACAAAATGCGTCTGAATAAACATTGCTGTACAGCAAATAGAGACTCGGACATTGCTTAGAAAATATTTTTCATTTTTGACCTCGTATATAGTACGCACTAGGGATTTTGACCTTTAAATTTTGGGGAAAAAATGCGGATTATACTCGAGGGTTTACGGGATTTTTTTGTGTTTATAGTTTCAGCTTAGAGCTGCGGCCATGCTGGTGCACCGCCGCATATACATATATATACATGTGTATGTGTGTGTGTGTGTAAAGCAACATGCAAACCATAATTAAGCAAATATTTAAAACATAGAGTGAATAGGCAAGCTTATACAATTAAATTTAAAAAGCAACACACACACACGCATACACGTACACACGCACATACTTATAAAAAGAGCGAAAAATTAGAGAGAATGAGGAAACATTTAACACTGAATGTATATATAAAGCAATGTGTATTTATACAGGCATACATGCAAACATATATATACATATATATATATATACATATATATATATACACAAACAGATGTACATATAAACAGAGATAAATAGATAGACGCTCTTCATTATCAACAGTGTCATATTAATATTTATGGAACGAAGGTGCCATGCAGTGGGACTGAACCCAGAACCATGTGGTTCATTAGCAAACTACTTACCACACAGCCACTCCTACGCCTATATTCTTGTGTTTTCTTTTATTTCTTTTGTTTGTCATTTGACTGCGGCCATTCTGGAGCACTGCCTTTAGTCTAGTAAATCAACCCCAGGACTTATTCTTTGTAAGCCTCGTACTTATTCTATCAGTTTCTTTTGCTGAACTGCTAACTTAAGGGGATGTAAGCGCACCAGCATCAGTTTTCAAGTGATGTTAGACACACACACATTGTATATATATATATATATATATATATATATATTACATACAACAGGCTTCTTTCAGTTTCTGTCTCCCAAATCCACTCACAAGGCTTTGGTAGAACCGAGGCTATAGAAGAAGACACTTGACCAAAGTGCTGTGCAGTGGGACTGAACCCGGAACCATGTAGTTGGCAAGCGAGCTATTTTACCACACAGCCACTCCTGCACCTATGACGAAAAATTTCAAATGATGTGCCCCAGGTGAGGATTGAACTCAAGACTTTTAGATTCCTTAACATAAGTTGCTTACTCATGAGACTGACACACTGCCTACTGCACTACAAATTATATAT
>NW_026378707.1:0-257 GCF_001194135.2 Octopus bimaculoides | reverse complement strand
ATGTATGTATGTATGTATGTGTGTGTGTATGTATGTGTGTGTGTTTGTATATATGTCATTGTTCAGTTTTATTTCAAGATTTCTTACCAATCGACAAAGAGTCAGTTTCTAACCTAGATCCAAGACACCTTCATTGGAATTTCCATACAAACAATAGGGTATTTCGTATGTATGTATGTATGTATGTATGTATGTATGCAGATTTTATTTTGTTTTATGTATGTATTTTCATGCATATAGTTGCATGTCTAGACATG
>NW_026378706.1:0-474 GCF_001194135.2 Octopus bimaculoides | reverse complement strand
TCACAAAGCTTTGGTCGGTGGAGGCTATAGTAGAAGACACTTGCCCAAGGTCTCACGCAGTGGGATAGGAAGCGTTTAGGCCACTGATGATCCAAACCAATAGGTATACTGCATAAGTACTGCAATTGGTAATCCGTCAGGATCCAGGTTCACAACGGAGGCTGGAGCTGGGGATCCGTAGTACAGTTCCGAGTCAGCGAGTATAAATGAACGGAAAACGAAAACAAAACCAACACAGGACAGGCTTATCAGATCATTCTGAATATTTTAATTAAAGTAAAGGTGAATGAATGTAAGGAAAAGGTGACGTAAATAGCTTCTTACAGCTGTAAGACTTTATGTACTTACTCTCATTTACTTTTACTTTAATTAAAATATTTAAAATAATCTGATAAGCCTGTCTTACCTTCGTTTTGTTTTCACTTTCCTTTAATTTATATACATACATACATGGTGGTTATCTACTCCTTAAAC
>NW_026378705.1:3931-4167 GCF_001194135.2 Octopus bimaculoides | reverse complement strand
CACACACACACACACACACACATCTGAGGCCCTCTATTCGGTACCACCACCACTAAACTAGTAATTATATCTCTCTCCCTTTTATTTCGGTTCCCCTATTCCAACTTTCATGGCTTCCTTCATCACCTATTTCATAATTACTGTGGGTGGTGACTGGTGGTGGTTGTGGTTGCGATGGATTTGGTGGTTCTCCTGGTGTGTTGGTTGTCTTGTAGGAATATCTGAGGAGTGGGGGG
>NW_026378705.1:3691-3902 GCF_001194135.2 Octopus bimaculoides | reverse complement strand
AGGAGGGGGGGGTGAATTTCAGCATGAAGTGTGTTGGTGTATGAAGAGAATTGTCTGGAGGAATTGGTAGTGGTGGGCGTTTGGGGTTGTCGTGAAGAGCCTCCCCACCCCGCAAGGTTGCTAAGTGTGTATGAAGTATATAAATTTTGAGGCAGCAAGTACTGGGACTGTGTTTTTGTGACTGTATATATATGTATATATATATATATAT
>NW_026378705.1:411-537 GCF_001194135.2 Octopus bimaculoides | reverse complement strand
GAAGCATGTAGTCAGCGACCTGCACGTAGGCGGCCCATGCTAGATATAAACTCGTCTCCTTGTCACCCAAGACAGAGGTAGGATTCAGTTGCTGCATGGGTGTCTGAGCAGCTCCATTTGGAGAGG
>NW_026378705.1:0-135 GCF_001194135.2 Octopus bimaculoides | reverse complement strand
TATATATATATATCTGTGTGTATCTTTGCATTTGTGTTTGTCTCCGACATCACCACTTGATTTGTGTTTAGGTCCCCATAACTTAGCGGTTCAGCAAAACAGACTGATAGAATAAGTACTAGGCTTCCAAAGACT
>NW_026378704.1:0-228 GCF_001194135.2 Octopus bimaculoides | reverse complement strand
AGTATGTATGTATATCTTCCATATGTATGCATGTATATATATCTATGTATATACCTATATAAGTACATTTATGTACATATATATACATATATATACATATATATACGTATATATTTATGCATATATGTGTGCGTATGTGTGCATGTGCGCGCGCGTGTGTACGTGTATTTAGATATACGTATATAATCGTACATGTATATATGTATATATATATATTTATATATATAT
>NW_026378703.1:0-375 GCF_001194135.2 Octopus bimaculoides | reverse complement strand
ATCGTCTAATGTTGCCAGTGAAACAGTAGCTTTGCCACAGCCTCACCACAAGCGATCTCCCACACACATATGGCCACCACCTTTAAATAGTCACTTACATGTTGACACATGTACGTCACACACATCTATACATCTGCACGTGTATTTGCGCGTATATTACAAATATACAGAGGCAGACGGAAACATACGCAAATATAAATATTCACATATTCCCACATATATCTATGAATGTATGTATGTATGTATGTATATGTGTGTATGTATGTATGTATGCATGCATGTATATATGTATGCATGTGTGTATGTATGTATGTACCAGACACACATATTTATATATTTATATATATATATGTGTGTGTGTGTGTGTGTGTGTGT
>NW_026378702.1:9529-10208 GCF_001194135.2 Octopus bimaculoides | reverse complement strand
ATATATACATGCACAAAGACGTACACACACCCGTACTTTCTCCCCTTTTCACAAACGCACACACACACACACACACACACACACAAACATATAGACACACTCACACACCCACACGCACAAACATACAATAATAATAACGCCACATTTTTATTTTCAACTCTTGCCCGCAAATTCCGCCGTCATCTAATCAAGCTCACAATGCTGGTTCCTCCCACCATTACTTTTCTTCCAACCTTCCTTTTCTTATTATCGTCTACTCCTCCCTTACTCCCAGCCCACCCCAACACCACCACCATATCCTATCATAACCTCAACCACCACCTCCCACCCACCATCTTCCATTCCCCCATCTATCGTCTGCTTTTTACCTCTTTCATCGTCTGCTTCTCCTGTTCACTCATCCCAGCTCGCTCATACAAACACTAAATACATGTTTTTAAAATTATTTTCTCTGAAGATGGCAGTTCTTTTATCAGCGAATTATTTTCAAAGAAAATATATTTTTCCTTTTATATCTCCATCTATTTTTTGTTGTTATTATTATTGTTGTTGTTATTATCATTATTATTATTATTATTGTTATTATTATTATTATTACGGCTATTTTTATTTCTTCTTTTGCATCGTCGTTCGTATATTATGTTATATTTTTGTGTATATTATTATTCTTTCGTATATT
>NW_026378702.1:7506-8933 GCF_001194135.2 Octopus bimaculoides | reverse complement strand
GTGACTGCGGCCATGTTAGAGCACCACCTTTTAGTCGAACTAATCGACCCCAAGACTTATTCTTTGTAAGTCTGGTACTCTTTAAAGTTTCGCTCTCTGTTGTCGAATTGCTAAGGTACGGGGACATAAACACAACAGCACCGGTTGTCAAGTGGTGATGGGGGACAAATACAGACACAAAGACACACAGACATATATCAGGTCATCCCATAAGTTCTGTCCGAATTTTGAATAAAGAAAACAAGTGATCAAATGTTATATTTAATTGAAATTTAATCATCAATGTACTTTCCCTGATTATCTATGACTTCCTTCCATCTATTTACAAGCTTTTTAATCCCATCAATGTAAAACTCTTTTGGTTTCAAAGCGAAGAACTCTGAAATGTCAGTTTCGACCTCCTCCTGACTTACGAAAGTTATGTCCCCCAAATAATTCTGTAAACTACTAAACAAATGGTAGTCTGAAGGAGCAAAGTCTGGAGAATAAGGTGGATGAAGAATTTTTTCCCATCAAGCTCTTCGATGTTCTGTGATGTGATCTTTGCAGAGTGGGGTCGCGCATTGTCCTGATGAAACATCACTTCTTTTCGATTCACTAAAATGGGTCTTTTTTCTTTAAAGCTTGGTCCAAACGCTCTAATTGCTGACAGTAGACTTGAGCATTGATTGTCGCATTAGGTGGTAACATTTCAAAGTGAATTACTCCTTTGTAATCCCACCAGATAGAGAGAAGAACCTTTTTCCCATGAAGTTCCCTTCTCAGTTGTGGTTGAGTTTTTTCCCTTTTACCAAGCCACAGTTTACGATGCTTAACATTTCGATAGAAGATACATTTTTAGTCACCAGTCACAAGTCTATCCAAAAAGAGTGAAATGAGTTCGAGAGAATGGAGAGAAGAGCAGATGTCAACTCGCGATTTGCGGTTGCTTTCGGACAATTCATGAGTCACCCATTTGCCAATTTAGGAACCTTTCCAAGTTGTTGAAGATGACGATGAACAGTTGTATGGCTTGAACTAAGCTTTATTGCCAATTCTTCAACTGATAATGCAGGATTTTCTTCAAGTAATGCCTCAAGGAGCTTATCATCAAACTCAACTGGACGTCCTGTTCGGTCTCCATCCTCAAGGCTTAAATTTCCACTTCTGAATTTTGCAAACCATCCTCTGCAAGTTCTTTCATTCAAGCATTCTTTCCCATAAACTGTGTATATGTTTTGGGTTGCTTCGGCTGCAGAGTTTCCTTTTTTGTACTCATAAAACATTATGTGCCTCAAATGATCTTTGGATACTTTCATGTTAGAAAGGGTTTTAATCAAAGAAATTTTAATTCTCTTATTATGTAAAATAATATTTAATTAGTTTAAATGTACACAAATGCATAAAAATAATTTTAAATTCCATTAGACATTCTAAAATACTATTAA
>NW_026378702.1:1354-5064 GCF_001194135.2 Octopus bimaculoides | reverse complement strand
AGAATCGTATCTGCTTATCAAATCCTCATTCTTCGTTTAGAAAAATAAAGATCCCAAATTCTTCTTTAACAATCAACTTCAGGTTCTTTCATCTTCGTCCTCAGACATCGAACCGACGAACATATAACCAAAACATCCCATGAAACGAAACACAGAATGCGTCACACCAAACCATAAACTAACACTACTAATATATAGCAAAAGAATAAGACTAAGAAAGACCGTCTACGCCGTCGAGACCGCCGGTATTCTCGGATCCTGCACTGCTGATTCCTCCGCAAAACCGGGATAACTGCGGCTCGTTTAAGAATTGAGCCACACGAGATGGGATATCTGTTGCAGCGAGTGTCGCCGGTCATTCTCCGTGGAAACTCCTTTGAGATCACGTCCGGAGCTTCGGCTGAACACACCATTTGTTCTCTAGGGTATACAACCCGTTACTCTCTCCACCACCTACAACCCCATCTTCTGCTGATTAATCCCCTCCCCCACCTCTTATTTTCTTTTTATTTGTTTCTTTGATGAGACAGTTATGGTGGTGTGGCGTTCTTTCGGTAATTTGATTTTTATACTTTTAATGTTTGTTTCTTTTTTTTTTCATTCAGTAAAAATATGTTGTTTACAAATTATTCTTTTTATTATTATTATTATTATTATTATTATTATTATTATTATTATTATTATTATTATTATTATTATTATTATTAACAGCAGATTGCAGGACTGTTAACCTGACAACGAACTTTAAATTAATTATGTAATTTACAAATTTGATTGTAAACGTGAAAGATGCAAATTTCACAATTCAGGATTTTCTGGCCGATCAGGACTAAACTAATCCGGAGATTCAAAACGGCGTCATCATCGTCGTCGTCGTCGTCGTCGTCGTCGTCGTCGTTATCGTCGTCATCGTTGTCGTCGTCGTCGTCATAGTCAGCAGCAGCAGTAGCAGTAGTGGTAGTAGAATCTTCATTATCATCATCATTGCCATCATCGTCATCATCAGCGTCCTCGACGCTGTGATCATCGTCACCATCCTCATCGTCATCATCCACGATGTCGTCGTCGTCGTCATCGTCATCGTCGTCGGCGTCGGCATCGTCATCGACATCATAGTCATCATCATCCTCTTAACCATCATTATCAGCAGCAGCAGCAGTAGTAGCATCGTTGTCGTCGTCGTCCTCGTCATCATCAAAATCACCATTGCCATCAACCCAGCATTATCATCGTCGTCATCAATATCGTTGTCATCATCATCCGCTTCATCATCATCTTCATCATCATCAGCGGCAGAAGCAGCCTCGTCGTCATCACCATCGTGATCATCATCAACATCAGCATCAGCATCATGGCAATCATCGCTATCGTCATGAGCTCGGAACGTTAAGAGCCGGAAGAAACGCCGTCAATCATTTTGTCCGGCGTGGTACCGATTCTGCTGGCTCGCTACGTTAATATTCTTCATAATATTAGTAATGGGTTTCGGCATGATTCTTCACTTAAGTTCGATTTGCAGCTCACATGGTTTCAGGTTCTATCCTTCTGACTGGTATCTTGGGCATATGTTTCCTACAATAACCTTTGGGCCAACCAACGGCTTCGTAGAAAGAAACTGTGAAGAAGCCTGTCATTTGCCAGGTTGAGTAAAATGTTTTTCGTATTTGAAGCTTTAATAGTTTAAACAAACTACATACGAAAAGCCTTTATTCATCAAAATATATCCCTTCATATTTTATTGTTTGTTATCGTTATTGTGCTATGACCCTTATGAATCATATGGACTCATAAAGGGCCGGTTTCCCGATTTCATGGTGCATATATTCTCCACCTAGACAGGACGTCGATCCGTCGCGGGATTACTCGTTTTTGCCAGCTGAGTGGACTGGAGCGACGTGAAATGAAGTGTTTTGCTCAAGAACACAACGCATAGCCCGGTCCAGGAATCGAAACCACAATCTTACGATCATGAGTCCAACACCCTAACCACTAAGTCACGTGCTTCCACTGTCGTCGTTGTGCTAGAAGCTCAATTCCAAACTTATATCATTTGACTGGTTTCTCTTCTTACGATCATGAAAACAACCATTTTTCATCCACATTGGAATTCGACGCCCAAATCAGGCATCTCAAAGATCAGACAGCAATTGTTTGCAAATGTTGACACGTCGTTGATCCCAATTATTGGTCAGTTCATAAGAAAGTCCAAGCTTATGGAGGGGGTAGATTGCTTTGTGAAAGGCCAAGTTCTGCTGCAATGTACGAGTGTCTGTGCTTGGTTATTGGTCAACCAGTTCAAGCAAGGCTTCATTATCCACAACAGAATGTCTCCCTGACCGTGGTTTGTCTTCGAGGCTGGTGTCATCTTCCTTGAAACGTTTGAACCAGTTTTGTGTCACACGGTCGTTGACAGTTCCTAGGCCTTTCATATTGATTTCTTTTGCTGTTCCCTTTGCATTCAGTCCTTTTATTCCACAGGTAGCGTAAACTGGCTCCATATGCAATTTTTTCCACCGCTCATTATCAAGGCTGTAAAATAAAGAATAAACATTTCACATTTATATGACATTTATGGAATAAACAATTCAGCAACGATTGGATAACAACTTGTATCAAATAAATGGGTGGAGGCGCAATGGCCCACTGGTTAGGACAGCGGACTCGCGGTCGTAGGATCGCGGTTTCGATTCCCAGACTGGGCGTTGTGAGTGTTTATTGAGCGAAAACACCTAAAGTTCG
This sequence comes from Octopus bimaculoides, assembly GCF_001194135.2. Classification (NCBI taxonomy): domain Eukaryota; kingdom Metazoa; phylum Mollusca; class Cephalopoda; order Octopoda; family Octopodidae; genus Octopus; species Octopus bimaculoides. Next base: position 2,325 of record NW_026378702.1, on the reverse strand, counting down.
ACGAGGCTCCTGCAGGAGATGGTGGCGAATCCTGCTGTACTCTTTCACCACAACTTTCTCTCACTCTTACTTCCTGTTTCTGTTGTGCCTGTATTTCAAAGGGCCAGCCTTATCACACTCTGTGTCACGCTGAATATCCCCGAGAACTACGTTAAGGGTACACGTGTCTGTGGAGTGCTCAGCCACTTGCACGTTAATTTCACGAGCAGGCTGTTCCGTTGAGCGGATCATCAACTGGAACCCTCGTTGTCGTAACCGACGGAGTGCCAACGACAAATTAACGATATCACATGGAGACCAAGTTGCTAAAATCATCAGTGAAAACCCGAAAAAATCGTTTGATACATCTGGTACGTGTGTGTGTGTGTGTGTGTGTGTGTGTGTAAAAGAGTAAGTACCAGAATGAAAATAGTAACCGGTTGTTGTTGCTTTTGCTGCTGCTGCTACTGCTGCTGTTGTTGTTGTTGTTGTTGTTGTTGTTGTTGTTGTTGTTAATGAGCTTGTAATTCTGAATGTCGTTGTAGTTATTGTCTTTGTAATTGCTTTTTTCATTTATTCTGGTTTTCTGATGGTGTCATTGTGGCGGTTGTTGCCGCTTAGTGTTGCTGCTAATACTATTTGTGCTTTTGTTTTTTTTTTAGATTTTGTTGTTGCTGTTGCTGTTGCTGTTATTGTAGTCGTTGTTGTTTTTGTTGTTGTTGCTGTTGCTGTTGTTGTTGTTGTTGCCGTGGTTATTGTTGTAGTTGGTGTTATTGTTTCCGTGCCGGCCTTCCGTTTCTTTTGTTCATTTACAAGACATAATGTATTTTTGTACAAATCTGATGGCCAACAATATATTTATAGATAGATAGATAGATAGAAAGATAGATAGAGAGAGAGAGAGAGACAGTCAGACAGACAGACGGACAGACAGACAGACAGACAGACAGACAAACAGACAAATATGCATATATATTTGTGTGGGTGCGTAT
>NW_026378701.1:1598-2012 GCF_001194135.2 Octopus bimaculoides | reverse complement strand
ATATAAGTTCATCCCATAAATAATCCGCTTTTTTCAATTGCATGAACTAAAAGTCGGAGCGGGAGGGGATAAACTGCCTGATTCAATTTGCTATAAAAGCAGGTAGTAATTTTAGTTTGTATTTATTCTTAGTGCAAGTTTTGAAGAGTGCAGTTCGATTTTAGCAGATATTTTTTCAAAGCTATAAAAGAGATATTTTTTCAAAGCTATAACAGAGGAGCATATTCGGTATATTTTGCTTTATGAGTTCAATAAATGCAACAACGCAACGGAAAGTGCAAGGAATATTAATGCAGTAAATGGGGATCAGACAATAAGCGTAAGCCAGTGTCAACGGTGGTTCCAGAAATTCCGTGTGGGTATTTTCCATTGATAATTATAGTTATAGAATCCACACGGATTCTATACATAGAT
>NW_026378701.1:0-1588 GCF_001194135.2 Octopus bimaculoides | reverse complement strand
CCATTGATAATTATAGTTATAGAATCCACACGGATTCTATACATAGATTTTAACTTTTGGAATGGAACTATACTCCAAGTACTTTCTCTTCTTTGTTTTTTCTTCTCCGCATCGATCTCATTTCTTATTGCAAATCTCCTCATACAGATGTAATAATCCTTATCTTCTACTATTACCGTCCCCGATGAAGGGATACATCGAATATTCCCTGAAACAGCTGTAAGACATTCTACATAAAATATAAATTTATTTAATCCATTGGTCTCTTTATCTCACTCTTTTTATATATACACACGCTAATACACGACCCACGTTATATTCCCCATTCATGTTGCAACCACATCTGGGACAAAACTAGTCGGTATACACCACTTACTCGGTATTACCTGTATCATTTGGGTCTGGTTGACTCCCTGCTGAAGCACCACATTTAGTCGAAAAAATCGACTCTAGGTTTTTGTAAGCCTACTACTTATTCTTTGTAAGCCTAGTACTTATTCTATCGGTATCATCTGCCGAACCGTTAAATGACGGGGACGTGAACACACGATCATCGGTTGTCAAACGAGGGTGGAGGGACAAACACAAATAACAAACACACAGATACATATATATACATATATACACGACGGGCTTCTTTCAGTTTCCGCCTACTAAATCCACTCACACGGTTTTCGGTTGGCCCGAGGCTATAGTAGAAGATATGTGTCGAAGGTGCCACGCTTACATGGCCGCAGTCAAATGACTGAAACAAGTAAAAGAGTAAAAGTGTATACATATATGTAGAGATAGATAGATAGATAGATAGATAGATACATACATACATACATACATACATACATACATACATACATACATACATACATATATAACAGACAAGTAATTAAAATTTAATTGTGGGTGTTTTTGTCTCTGCCAGTCTACATGAAAGAAAGTGCTTGTTCAAACATTTAAAATCTGTTGAATATTTATCCATTACATAATTTTTGTAAATTGTAATATTTGAACCTAAATTCGTTCATTAATTTATGTCAGCATTTTTTTTATCTGTAAAGATAATGAGCTGTTTGAATTTCAAATTTAAAACACCAGCTGGTGAGAAAATCATTTCAAATTTCCATACATGTTAATTTATATACATATAAAATATCTATACATCAAATTTGGCACAAATTGATGGGTAGGTTAAGTGGCTGAGATGAACGCGTACGGAGCCAAGTACGTACTAATGTTGTGTTCAATTCCCAATGGTTCGGGCTGTCTTTTTTTCAGTCAGTTGTTTAGATTAAATCTCTTTAATTGGAGCCTAAATTATTATTGTAAAAAATAATATATAATTAATTATTACATATATATGTGTGTGTGTGTGTGTATAGAGAGAGAGAAAATATATATGTATGCGTGTATGTATATATATTCGTATGTACTGATATACATATATCTTTTACTTGTTTCACTCATTGAACTGTGGCTATGCTGGAGCACCGCCCTTTTAATGGTAACGTCGACTAGATAGGCCCGAATATTCGTTTTCAAATATAAGCCCGGTACCTAATCAACCGGCTCCCTTTTGTTTTGCCGCTACCTT
>NW_026378700.1:0-217 GCF_001194135.2 Octopus bimaculoides | reverse complement strand
GCTCAAGAGATATTTAAGGAAAAATGTAAAGATCGAGAAGGTGAATGACATGGACCTTTTTGTGTGCACAGTCTGTCTTTGGCTGGCCTCAAATCTCACCTGCGAACCCATAGAAAACAAACTTCAACCACCTATTCTGATTATATGTCTGCGCACACGTTTGAATGTGGCATGTGCCAGAGGGTTTCCAAATCCAATGGGGGTCTTAAAAGACATG
>NW_026378699.1:0-205 GCF_001194135.2 Octopus bimaculoides | reverse complement strand
TTCCGTTGATCGGATCAACTGGAACCCTCGACGTCATAAGCGACGTAGTGCCAGCAAATATAATACTTAAATATCAATTTAATAATAATATTGAATATTGATCTTTATCAATTAATCAGATGATATAATACATCTTATTTTAGATGCAAATATTATAAATCTATCGATAATTTTAATCTTGATTTAGTAATACATTTAATATATC
>NW_026378698.1:0-221 GCF_001194135.2 Octopus bimaculoides | reverse complement strand
TATATTTTTCTATCATTGTGCCTACGTTAGACACAACCGTTATTGCTATATTTACCATCATTAGCAATAATAACAGTACTAACGGCAGCATCACTAGTAGTTATATTTGTCGCAGACGCAACTGTCGTTTTGGTTTTAATAATTGTAACAAGTCATATGTTACTTTGACTTTGGTTGTTTATCTGTGTGTGTAAATGAGTGTTTACATTTGTGTTTACATA
>NW_026378697.1:0-349 GCF_001194135.2 Octopus bimaculoides | reverse complement strand
GGAACCCTCGACGTCGTAAGCAACGGAGTGCCAACAACAACAACAACAACCATGTAACATTATGAAGTACATTTTTTGTTGCTTAATTGCAATTTAGAACATCTGACAACCACTTCTAACTTTTTCTAGAGGAATGGATAGGAACTAAATGATGCTGCCATGCACATGGCTTTCCTGCAGAAACCCTTCCCAGCCAGGATTTGATCACAATCTGCAGCCACTTCATGTAGCTGTCTTGTTTGAGACTAAGGCCCATGTTCCATGCTGGCATGGGTTGGATGGTTTGACAAGGATCCAATGAGCGAAGGACTACAGTGTTCTCCAATATCTGCTTTGGCAAGGTTTCTAT
>NW_026378696.1:0-2968 GCF_001194135.2 Octopus bimaculoides | reverse complement strand
GGTGTTTTTCTGTTCTAAGTTCAAATCCCACCGATATCAACTTTACCTTCAGCCCCACCCCACGGTCGACAAAATAAAGTATCTGTCAAGTTGATTACATCAACTGGAGTTGATGTAATCCAAGAACAGACATAATTACCGACATCTTGGCAGACACCTGCTTTGGAAATGAATGAGCAGGTTTGCTAGGCTTTTGCACCCTCTTCTCCAAATCAGTTAATCCCAATACAATCCAAGCGAACATCCGAGATGGTGTTCCAGTCACCGACTAGCGCTAAAGAGTGAGACGTTCCAAAGAAAGCCTCTAAACGCCTAAAGAAATCAAGTTGTTCCACCCCAGTTAGGACATACACAGTGACTACTTTAAAGGTGTTGCCTTCACTACAGTTCCCGTCTCGGACCATTAACCTACCGCCCGGGTCTAGGAAGATCAACCGTATCACGAGTCCCAGGCTTTTGCGAAAGAGCGCCGCCACCCATCCTGTTCCGGACCGAGTAAGAAACGCGAAGATCTCAAAATCGCCAAAAATGAGTCCTAAGGTGCCTGTGTCAGGAACCCTGGTCTTTCTGATGGCTATCACATCTAAATTTAGCGACCTGAGGTCACTGAGCAGGCAACCCTATTTCCAGAATGATGCCAGGTCATCAACTGTGAACTGCCATATTGGCTTGAAGATGAAGAGAAGAAAAAGAAACGAGTTACCTATTTGGTTGTCCTAGAGACCAGTTTATTCGGTTTACATGGAATTTTGAGTTTCTTAAAAAGTTCTTTGGGTGCCTGCTCCTAGCCCTTATGCTCGGAATTCTCACATCATTGGGCAAATTTTTCTTCAATATTCAGGAGTGGCTGTGTGGTAAGTAGCTTGCTTACGAACCACATGATTCGGGGTTCAGTCCCACTACGTGGCACCTTGGGCAAGTGTCTTCTACGATAGCCTCGGGCCGACCAAAGCCTTGTGAGTGGATTTAGTAGACGGAAACTGAAAGAAGCCCCTCGTATATATGTATATATATATATATATATATATATATATGTATGTGTGTGTGTGTGTGTGTGTTTGTGTGTCTGTGTTTGTCCCCCCAACATCGTTTGACAACCGATGGTGGTGTGTTTACGTCGCCGTAACTTAGCGGTTGGGCAAAAGGGACCGATAGAATAAGTACTAGGGTCCTGGGGCATCTACAAAAATAGGCATTGCTTGGAACTGCAAGAATTCTTCGCAAGGGTTCTTGAAACATGACCAGTAAGACAAGTGTCACCTGCTGGCTGTGGACAGCCGACACTTTCCATCATACCCAGCAAAATAAGCTGAGGTTTTTCATATAATAATAATAATAATAATAATAATAATAATAATAATAATAATAATAATAATAATAATAATAATAGTAATATGGGAAATACAGAAAAGTAGGAAATACGAAGGTTGTGGTCAATGAAGAGAGTAGACGTGGTACCAATAGTAATTGGTGCATTTGGATGTATTAGCACTCAACTACCAGCATGGCTGAAAAAGATCGGTGCAAGTGTGGAGGTAGAACACCTACAAAAATAAGCATTGCTTGGAACTGCAAGAATTCTCCGCAGGATTCTTGAATCGTGACCAGTAAAACAAGTGTCGCCTTAGTCTGCTGGCTGGGGATAGTTGACACTTTCCATCATTCCCAACAATATAAGATGGGAGTTTTCATATACTACTACTAATAATAATGGGTTCTTAGATGTTGAATGCCTCCCATGATAATTAACATCTAAGTAACAAAGCTTATAATGTGCGGAGAGAGACCCCTGAAAGCGGGATGCTGTCCCTTCGCACAGAATCTACCAGAACAAACAAGACCGAGCGTTCTGAGAAGTAAAGCAACAACAACAAAAACAACAACAATAATAATAATGCCAACAACAACAATAAATATTAATTTCTTACATTGGCAGAATGCCATACATTTTAGCACCGACTTAAACTATTTGGAAGAGAATACACAAGGATTTCTTTTATCAGCTAGAACATGAGAAGTCATCGGCAGCAAAATATGCCATATCTAACCATCAAGTACAGCTACATCCGGGTTAAAATCTCGTTTTCTTTCGTCACTGCATTTCCTAACATTTCCCTGCATCCCCCCTCTCTCTCTGTGTCTTTAGCTGTCTTTGTATGTGTATGAGAGGGAGAGAGAGAGAGAGAGATAAAGTGAGACGGAAAAAAAGAGAGACGTAGTGTGATCCTATCTTAGATATGTATCAGACAAAAATCTGGCGTTTCGCACCGAAGTAATATGGTACGGATTTCTGACAGCTAGACAGCACCGATGTAATGAAAAAGTAGACAAAATTTTATAGTAATAATAATAATAATAATAATAATAATAATAATAATGATAATAATTGTCAAAACGAAGAGCGCGATTCGATTGTAAGATATTTTATTCTTTGAACAATATTTCGACAGTACGTCTGTCTTTGTGAAGTTCAAAATAAGAAGTGATAAAAATTCAAAATTATAGAAATTTAAATGTAAAGTATGAACGAGAGTAACCAGCGTCCATTGCATAAATAAAGCATTATACAACAAATTGAAAACGAATGAAACTGAAAATAGGTGGGTAAAGAAAAGAATGCATGGATAATTTCATAGGGATGTTGAAGATGAGACAGACAGAAAAAAAAGATGGCTGTGGATGACTAAAAGGGATTTAAACCCGGAAATGGAGGCTCTAATCTGTGCTGCCTAAGAGCAAGCACTAAGAACAAACTACATAAAATACAGAATAGACAACACAGCAGAAAGTGATAAATGCAGAATCTGTGGACAAAACGGGGAAACCGTATGGCATATTACCAGCCAATGTACGCCACTAGCCCAGAAGGAATAAAGCTCCGCGAGGCTCCGGCAAGGGGTGGTAGCGAACCCTGCTGCACTCTTTCACCACAACTTTCTCTCACTCGTTCTTCCTGTTTCTGTTGTGC
>NW_026378695.1:0-345 GCF_001194135.2 Octopus bimaculoides | reverse complement strand
TACATACATACATTCATACATACATACATACATACATACATACATAAATAAATAAATGCATACATACATACATATATACACGCACATATGCACACATATTTTACCCGCAAGACATAGTTCGCGATAAAATAAATACGGTTAACATTCAAAATGTATTGAGTTCTTTTTTGTATGCATCTTGCTCTGCCTAAGTACATGTTTAGAAATATATATTTATATATGACATGCATAATACACATACGCTCCCCCGAAAAGAAAATATATACATGTATATACATATAAATATACACATATATATGCATATATATATACATATATATGTATCTATGAATTCTATGTATGTAT
>NW_026378694.1:0-377 GCF_001194135.2 Octopus bimaculoides | reverse complement strand
TCATTCTATATATATGAAGCGCAGAGAAAATATATCGAAATATTTATTGCGAATATTAATTTACACGTTAGTGCGATGTGAATATATTTTCAGACGAGTTACTTTCTCTCAAATAAAGTTTCTCCGCAAATAATCATAGGCACTTCAATTTTAACATGATAAATTTACACAATACGTTTCAGATGTAGGAAGCGATTCGGTTTACAAGCTATTATATTGAAATTCAAATAAAGTATCACAGCATCTCAATCTTTTACATGCTATCGTTCGTCCATTACTTATTATCTTATATCTTAATGAATAATTATTCCCTTCCAACAAGATTTTCGAAGACTTCTCTAAGGTAACTCAGCGACAAGCATAAGCAGGAAATCACG
>NW_026378693.1:0-382 GCF_001194135.2 Octopus bimaculoides | reverse complement strand
GCTAAACGATCAAGCAATTGGGAATAGGTTTAGAGAAATTGTAATTGATACTGGAGGAAGAAAGATTTAAATACTTGTAGCATAGATGACATCTGGGAATTTCTACAAAACAAGTTGCTGAAGAATACACATCAGACATGTGGCTGAAGCAAAGTTCCAACCAAACCAGAAATAGCATGGTAGTAAACTGACACAACTAATATGGTGGTAAAAGCTAAGAAACAGGCCTGGCAAACTGGAAGGATAGTGTTAGAAGGGAGCATTATCAAGTAGCTAGGAGTTAGGAGATAGGTATATTTGGCTAAGGGTGAAGCAGAAAGGAAGAGTTTTGTGTTCCAGTTCATCCGATCAACAGAACAGCCTGCTCATGAAATTAACGTGC
>NW_026378692.1:0-350 GCF_001194135.2 Octopus bimaculoides | reverse complement strand
TATTCTTTTACTTGTTTCAGTCATTTGACTGCCACCATGCTGGAGCACCGTCTTTAGTCGAAGGAATCGATCCGAAGACATATTCGTTGCCTTTCATCCCTTCAGGGTCGATTAAATAAGTACCAGTTATGCACTGGGGTCGATGTAATTGACTTAATCCCTTTGTCTGTCCTTGTTTGTCCCCTCTATGTTTAGCCCCAATGCCTTGTGTGTGTGTGTGTGTGTGCGGATTTGGTAGATGGAAACTGAAAGAAGCCCATCATATATATGTGTGTGTATGTGTATATATATATTTATATACCCACATATATACACACACACACATATGTATATATATATATATATATATA
>NW_026378691.1:0-317 GCF_001194135.2 Octopus bimaculoides | reverse complement strand
CACACACACACACACACACACACACACACACACACACACACAGTCTCCAAGAACTCATTATTGTTGACTTGATTGTATTTCTATAATTAATTTAACCATTCCTTGTTATTTGTAATGGTTCCCCGCCTTATGCACTCTTTCTGTCTGTCTGTCTCTTCTCTCTCTTTTTTTTACGTAGTTTTGTTGACTTTTAGGATAAGTATTGTGGTCATGGTGATGATGATGTTGATTGTGTTGGTGTTGTTGATGATGGCGATGAAGATGAGGATGATGAGGTGGGTATGTCGATGGTGACATCAATGCTGATGATGATGTTA
>NW_026378690.1:0-533 GCF_001194135.2 Octopus bimaculoides | reverse complement strand
TATACATCTATATGTATATATACATACACACACATATGCATACACACATAGAGTAGTACAAATACATCGATGGTTATAAATAATAAATATATGGACATATATAGGCATGTAATTAATCAAGCTGTGTACATAGGTGCAGACACAGGCAGCACAGAAATTCTCAAGAGTGTATTTCTAATTTCTGCATTTCACCGATTTGTATTATTGGCCGCCGATAGTGTGAGCCGGCGTCATCTATATCATAATTTCCATTATCACCAACTAATTAAATTGCTATCACCTATTTCTATCAGTATATTGTAAACTGAAGCCCTATCTAGTCTGCAAACTCACCTGTACTATTTGATATTGATTTACACCTGATATTTCGGCTCATTCATCGGTTTTCAAGCCAGCTTTTGATTTCTTTTCTAGAGGAGCGCAAACATTCAATAATGTTATGCAGTTATGCTAATCATTTATATTTATGGAAGTACGTAGTTTGTGTGTGTCTATGTGTGTCTGTGCACTTGAATGTGTATGTATATGTTGTG
>NW_026378689.1:0-373 GCF_001194135.2 Octopus bimaculoides | reverse complement strand
TTTCTCTCTCTCTCGTCCTAATATTCCTTTAATTTTGGTAAATATATTGTTAAAATGGCTATCAGTGTTATTTACATTTTTGCGTAATTTAGACGACTGTTTATTCACCGCAGTTGTATATTGATGCATAAAGACACGTATATCGAATTTGACAAGTGTCCATCTCACTATTTAATACATGTCGAATTTCGCATTCTGGAAGAAAAGTTATCTGGAGTTAGCTATAACAGTTTGACATAGGAATGATAATAGATCCACAAAACACGTCGTTAGCACGCACACATGAACGCAAACAAACAGAGCTCTACATACGTATATTGTTACAACGTTCTAATTTCATACTTTAGTTTGTGTTCTTAATGGAACTATATAT
>NW_026378688.1:273-722 GCF_001194135.2 Octopus bimaculoides | reverse complement strand
GTGTGTGTGTGTGTGTGTGTGTGTGTCTGTGTCTGTGTGTGTGTACGTATGTCTGTTTGTGTGTGAGACAGACAGAGAGAGAGACAGCACTTTATATGTCTACAGATAAAGGGGGTATGTTTGTGTATGTATATGCATGTATGTATACGTATGTATATAAATTCGCAAATACACATGACACAGAAAGCACAAGAATACAGAGTTTATCTCACCTACAATGAACCTTCTATTTACTTTTTAAATATATTCACAGAAATACCTGAACAGATTGATTGGTAGATATATAAACAGACAGACAAACAGATAGATAGATAGATAGATAGATAGATAGATAGATAGATAGATAGATAGATACATTTCTTTTATTAGCCACACAGGGCTCAACGAAGATGGGACAAATACAATGTAGAACTTTTCTTTTTGGGAGGGGGAAGGAAAAAAAGGGGGGG
>NW_026378688.1:0-140 GCF_001194135.2 Octopus bimaculoides | reverse complement strand
AAAAAAAAAAAAAAAAGATAGATAGATAGATAGATAGATAGATAGATAGATACATACATACATACATACTTGCATGCATACATACATAGATGTGTATGTATACACACACACACACACACACACACACACACACACAAATA
>NW_026378687.1:0-227 GCF_001194135.2 Octopus bimaculoides | reverse complement strand
GTAAGTATTATTCATTCCATATTTTACATGAGTCAGAGTGTTTCTACAACTACATTATCGAATGTAGTATTGTAGTATATCTATATTTGATCACAGAAGGCTAAGCTCTATGAGATACAGCTGCCCGTTCCAGCAAATCGGTTACATTATTTCACTAAATGATTTAATATAATATTGTTGCTGGTGAATTTAATGATACAATTTCTACATGCCACACATTGAAAAGC
>NW_026378686.1:0-654 GCF_001194135.2 Octopus bimaculoides | reverse complement strand
GTAACTTAGCGGTTCGGCAAAAGAGATCGATAGAATTAGAACCAGTATTACAAAGAATAAAACAATATTGTACCGACTAGATTATCGGATTGTGTTATACACCGCTGGTCATAATGCGCTTCCTTGCATTGTTGTAGCATTCAAATGATGCCAGTCCGTCGCACGGTTACCCATTTACAGCTATGAGAACTGGAGCAACGTGAATTAAGATGTTTTGCGCAAGAGAGCAACGCACTGCCCTTTCAGGGAATCGAAACCGCAGTCTTGCGATCGGGAATGTAACACCCTAACCGCTAGGCCACACGCCTTCGCATTCTAATGTGAGTTGTAGAAAATAACAGGGAAATAGCACCTTGGAAGTTGAAATACTCTCACATGGAAACGTAAATAGATTGTTTGTTTTTTTTTCTGATAGTGTTTATTAAACGATAAATGAAAGATTTATGCAGTAAACAACGGGGTAAGAGTTCAACACAACATAATAGGGAAACAAATGGTATACAAAACAATCTAGAATGCAATCTCGATGCGATTAAGACATAAGGTTTTACTGCTAGTTTTAATTCATTCCCAAAGGCAGCCATCTCCGATATCATTAAACCGAACGAAGAAATAACCAGATGATGAAATTTGTAGTAGTAGTAGTAGTAGTAG
>NW_026378685.1:0-273 GCF_001194135.2 Octopus bimaculoides | reverse complement strand
AAATAATCGAAACACCTTAAAATCTCAAACAAATTTATTTTAATACGGGGTAAGACCGCCTTTGGCAGAAATTACAGCTTCAATTCTACGAGCTATGGACTAGTACAAAGTTTGAATTGTTTCCAAAGGAATTTTTGTCCGTTCGTCAGCTAAAATACAGTTTCTAGTTCTTGTAGTGATAATGGTGGAGGATATAGACTCCTTTATTGTTTTTCTAGAATGTACCATAAATGTTCAATAATATTGAGATCTGGGCACTATGGTGGCCAGATA
>NW_026378684.1:0-545 GCF_001194135.2 Octopus bimaculoides | reverse complement strand
TGTGGTGATGGTGGTGGTGGTGGTGATGGTGGTGGTGGTGGTCTTGGTGGTGGTAGCGACGACGGTGCCGACGGCAGCTGTGGTGGTACTACTGGTACTACTATTTCTGGTAGTGGTGCTGGTGCTAGTACTGCTGGTGATTGATTGGTGGTGTTGGTGCAATGTTACTGCTGGCACCAATTATGGTGCTGCTGATGATTAGTTAATTGACAGTTTATTAATTTACACTGAAACCAGAGACAAAGGTCACTTAGTTTTTTTACTGGTGCCATATGGATGATGGTCGACCAGTACGCAACATGGATTAACAATAAACGGTTTGTATTCGTTTCATTGATAAATTCGCGATGCATTACACATGATCTGCACAACAATGTTTATCTGTCTATTAGTCAATCTATTACATGTATGTGTATGATATATATATATCAAACTTACTTGGAAGAGGGCGCGTGGCGTTCATTCATATAATAATATAAATAATATATATATATATATAACACTAGTGTAGCAATAATTGGGTACCTTCCCAGCAGTATATTGGA
>NW_026378683.1:0-1090 GCF_001194135.2 Octopus bimaculoides | reverse complement strand
ATTATTATTATTATTATTATTATTATTATTATTATTATCATTATCATTTAACGCTTTTACAGGTTTCAATCAGGGTTTGGGGCTATACTGGAGCACCGCTTTTCAGTGTTTTGGGGTCGCCTTTCGGTATTGTTTTTAGTGAAGAAGCGAGTTGGGCCGAGATGCTCTTCTTTGCGCCTTCTCTCATCATGTGGGCTCACATGGGATTTCAGAAAGGAATTTGTCCAGGTGGGTTTTGAAAGTTTCCATGTTATAATTTGCATATCTCTGAGGTTCCTTGGCGGCATGATAAACGGTTGTCGTTCCCTGAAACCCAAGCTGTTGCAATAATGGGTCCTTATCCGATATGAAGAAGACCTATCTTTGGTATTATGCAGTGCCGACCTGTTCGGTAGTCGATATAATTTTTGATTTCAAAGTTTGGAGCGAGACCTTCCAGGATTTTCCATACGTATGTTATTGCACACCTTTCTCTCATCTCCAGGAAGTTTAGCTTTAGTATACATACAAGCACACGAACTGATGCAACACTCCGTTCAGCTGTTTCCTTCTCGAGTGACAACTATGTTTATGGGCACACGCACACATACACCCACACACATACACCCACACACATACACACCCACACACCCACACATTTGAATATAGGCATATTTACATTTTTACACACAGATAATCATACTTTACATATCGCATACTTTACAAATTTGCATAGATCCACTTAAGAACAAATGGATACATCCGTGTGAAAACACATTTTCTGTTATCGTGTTCTGTTACAGTATAGACGATACTTACTAAGTAGGTAGGGCTTTTCTTTCTCTTAGAAGGACGAAAAAAATACAAAGCTATTGTGCTGCTTTTCTCTTTTCCGGTTCTCATGGCTAAACATATCATAATTAACCACACATTGTCAGATTCGGTTATCCTCTTCGACGCAGAAGTCCCGAACAAAAATGTCTGCTGAAAATTTAATAATTTTTTACACTGGAATATTATTGCTACTTTCCATCAAACAGATTTCTACGAGTATGTTAGCAATTCTTGTTTATTATTATTATTATTATTATTATTATTATTATTATTATTA
>NW_026378682.1:0-299 GCF_001194135.2 Octopus bimaculoides | reverse complement strand
GAGCACCCTTCGACGCAGATAATTATTTATACATACTGTATGTATCTTGTGATTTACGTACTTAAGCCTTTCATTGCTCAACTTATATCCAATCCCCTCATATCTACACATATACGCCACAAAATTATCTTTTTGTTTGTCCACATATGTATGTAATAATGTATATGTGAGCATATGTTGATGCGTTTGCCTGCCTGTTTACAAGTAATTTTATGTGTATATTTGTTTGAAGTTATATTTTTATGCGTTCATGTTGAATTTGAATGTATTCGTGTATGTGTGTGTATGTATGTGTGTGT
>NW_026378681.1:0-375 GCF_001194135.2 Octopus bimaculoides | reverse complement strand
ATATATGCATATTCATATGAATGTATGTATATAAGTGGTTCGTATATTGTAAGTAATGCAACATAAGTATATCTTTCTCTCTCTTTCTTTTTGTCTCTCACTGTCTTGATTATTTATTTTTTGTTCTCCGTGTTATGTACCTCTCCACAGTCTTTCTAAAATCATTCCTTCGCTTCCTCTGTCTATTTTATTTCTCTCTCTTTCTTGCTGTTGGTGTTCTTTCACTAGTTAACAAGCAAGTTAAACAAGCTGAAATGTTAATTGCCACTTAAACATTTGATTTCAATATATTTCTTCATTTGCATTTCGAAAATGAAAACTATTTTAAAATTCTTAAGGCAAGTTTGTTTTTTCCTTTTTAGGCACACACACACA
>NW_026378680.1:0-410 GCF_001194135.2 Octopus bimaculoides | reverse complement strand
ATGAATGTAGATAAAGATACATGTGAATATAAATGCGGAATTACTGATAGTATGATGATCTTTTGATCCCATTGTGATTATAGTAATATCCGCGAAACGATCGTCAGATGTTTAATTCTTTAAATTTTAGGTTTTTTTTATATTTCAGACTTTACAATATTCACGCTTAATTACACATTAGTTTTTATACGCATTTATATTCACATGTATCTTTATCTACATTCATATTTTTATACATATTTATATATGATAGTGTATCTAGGACTACATTATCTAATGTGCAGCAGGGAGCCCAGAACCGCATTATCGAAATTGTATAGAATTAGTGGCTATAGTTGTTGTTTAACCCCAGGTCTTTCTTGATCCAGACAGACCTATGATCAAAGATGTTCCAGATGTGACCATCCCAT
>NW_026378679.1:1470-2104 GCF_001194135.2 Octopus bimaculoides | reverse complement strand
TATATATGCATGTGTGTGTGTCTTTCTCTCTGCGTTTGTCCTACCCTACATCACCGCTCGCCAACCTGTTCTGACGTGTCTATGTCCCAGTAACTCAACGGTTCGGCAAAAAGTGGACGATAAAGTAAGTATGACAGTTAAGAAAGAAGTCCTGGGTTCGATTCATTCGACTTAAATTCAAGGCGGTGAACCAGCATGGCCGCAGACTAATGACTGAAACAAGTAAATGATAAAAGATAAAACATACATGCACTCATACATACATACATACATACATGCATGCATGCATACATACATACATACATACATACATACATACATACATACATACATATATACATACATACATAAATACACGCATGCATGTATACATACCGGCGTGCATACGTACATATTTACATATATACATGCTAACACACATATATACATACATTCGCTTATTGCATCCATCTCAAAATCTTCTATATTATTTCCTTCGTTCTTTATTCGCTCTTCCAATGAAAATATTGCTAATTACTGACTATAAATATAAGATTCATCCGAATCTAAATTGCCAACTCTTTGTTTCTCTGCCTGAAGAATTTCTAATACAAGATATTTTATGTTTTTCATATATGTACAATATTTTGTAACA
>NW_026378679.1:0-761 GCF_001194135.2 Octopus bimaculoides | reverse complement strand
TATATATATGTGTGTGTGTGTGTGTGTATATATATAACCATATATATAACCATAAAAACTCATGATTGATGGCGCAAGCAATGTAAAAGAATACCGAATCTGTCTCTATACGTATTTCCGATGCTTAATCCCTAAAAGTAATGAGGTTCGAGGGCTGAGATTTCTGTTTATTGCCAATGGACGCAACTTTCAGCCGTTGAGCATCTCTGTACCTAATCAAACATGCCAAACATATATACAAATAAATATGAGCATTACCGAACGTTTAGTGAAAGTGTAACAAAGCAAACGGTGGTAACCCAGCATGGTAGCAAGTCGCGAGTTTATATAATTAAATACAGTTGGCTTTTTTTATACAAATTGATAGTATATATAGATAGTCATAGATAAAATATATAAAAATACATATCTATCTATATAGGTATATATGCATGAATGTTTGTGTGATATATATAAGTGCGGATGTATATCATTGTATATAAACGTCGTATGTGTGTGTGTATATATATATGTGTGTGTGTGTGTGTGTGTGTGTGTGTGTGTGTGTGTGTGTGTGTCTGCGTGTGTATATATACCACATACAAATGCACTCACATGCATATTATATATATACATGATATGTTTTTCGGTACGCAAACCGGCACACACGTACATAGATATAGATATATATACATATATATATGTATATATGTATATATACGTACATGTATATATATATGTATATGTATATATACTTATATATGCATATATATACATATATA
>NW_026378678.1:0-204 GCF_001194135.2 Octopus bimaculoides | reverse complement strand
CGGGTCTTCTCACGCACAGCCCATTTCCAAAGGTCTCGGTCCGTAGTCTAAATAGCTGCAGTATTATTTATAACATTTGTTTTTTTAGAGAATACTAATATTTTCTGCAATCTTAAAGTCAGAAAAATTTCTGCTTCAGCTGGCAATTATATCAAATATTAAAGTATATCTTATGCCTTTTTATGATGAAATGGCTTTGCAACA
>NW_026378677.1:0-557 GCF_001194135.2 Octopus bimaculoides | reverse complement strand
TGTGTGTTTCGTGTGTTTGTGTTTGTTTCCCCCCCCCCATCGCTTGACAACTGATGTTAGTATGTCTACGTTCTTGTAACTTAACGCTTTGGCAAAAGAAACTGATAGAATAAGTACTAGGTTTACAAAGAATAAGCTCTGGGGTCGATTTGTTCGACTAAAGGCGATGCTCCAACATGGCCGCAGTCAAATGACTGACGTAGTAAAAGAATAAAGACAAAAGAAATCTCTCTCTGTAGATATATTAGCAGAGACACTCGGCGTTGCGCGGGATTGAAATGGCATAGTTTGTATTATATATTACAGTTGTGTTGAAACAGGTGATACGGAAAAGTGCAGCATTGATGATAAAACATATGTGTAGTAAATAATGGGCTAATTCGACTAAGTGCCATGTCATGCCTCTGGTGGATTCCAGGCTCTAACCTGTCATGGAAATTGGGGGTGGGGTTATGTAATTTTTGAACGCATCGAAAAGCTGTCAGTGGATATAATCTCCTTTGCGGCGTTGACAGTCGAATGAATGTAGGTGTAATGGAGATATTGTACGTAAATGG
>NW_026378676.1:0-463 GCF_001194135.2 Octopus bimaculoides | reverse complement strand
TGTGTGAAGGCATGTAGCTTAGTGGTTAGGGTGTTGCACTCGCGATCAACCAACTGTTAGTTTGATTCCAAGACCAGGAAGTGCCTTGTGTTTTTGAGCAAAAGACTTTATTTCACATTGCTCTGCATAGATGAGTGGGAGAGTACCAGAATCATTGGCATTTTGGTCAAAATGTTTTATCATATATATTCGTGTTCTCTACAGTTTGAGTTCAGATCCTGCCTGCCTGAATAAAGCAACAGGAAATCACTACAGTATTTATACCAACTGTAGTCGTAACAGCTGGAGTTCTAGTAATCTACTAAACAGTGGGACTCTCTATACGACCCAGAGAGGGTCGTATAGAGAGTGCTGGTGAAGGTTTACATATACAGGACCTTCCTAAGAGCACACCACTGCTAGTGTATATATATAGATATATATACATATACATATATGTATGTGTGTGTATATATATATATAT
>NW_026378675.1:0-245 GCF_001194135.2 Octopus bimaculoides | reverse complement strand
GTAAGTATGTATGTATGTATGTATGTATGCATGTATATATGTATGTATGTCATTGTTCAATTTTATTTCAAGATTTCAGAGCCAATAGAGAAAGAGCCGGTTTCTAACCTAGAGCCAAGGCTCCTTCATTGGAATTTCAACATCAACAACAGAGTATGTATGTATGTATGTCTATGTGCAGATTTACATGTTTTGCTTTATGTATGTATTCTCATGCAAATAGTTGCATATCTAGACATGCTCAT
>NW_026378674.1:0-449 GCF_001194135.2 Octopus bimaculoides | reverse complement strand
GCAACGGCGAAGACTACGATCACAACCACCCCGCTATCACCACCACCACCACTGTCACCTCTACACCCAGCCACAACAGCGGAATCTCACCCCCGTCATCACCGCGATTAGCCTCATTTAAACCTGTTAATGAATGAATTTAATTGCCCTCATTATTATAACAATAGTGATGCTCATATTGTTGTTGCTGATGTTTTTCATTGTGTTGTTGTTATTATTATTATTATTTATTATGATTATTATTATTATCATTATTATTATTATTACTATTATCATTGTTATTATTATTGTACATCTCAACCGACTTTGCTTTCTAATTCTCTCTAATTACATATTTTGCATCCATCAATATTGCAACCGAAGATTTATTGCAGCAGCAGCAGCAACAGTGGCAACAACGGCAGCAGCAGCGGCAGTAGTAGTAGTAGTAGTAGTAGTAGTAGTAGTAG
>NW_026378673.1:0-246 GCF_001194135.2 Octopus bimaculoides | reverse complement strand
ATGTATATATATATATATATATATATATATATATATACTTCCTGACTGGCCCCTATGCTGGTGGCATGTAAAAAGCATCCTCTACACTCTCAGAGTGGTTGGCGTTAGGAAGGGCATCCAGCTGTAATTGGGTGGAAAAAATTCCATGTAGAGTTTGATACTCACCTAATATTGTTTGAGTGTGCAGATAAATTTATCCTAACAAGGTGCCTCAATTTAAGTACCTAATTCAATTGAATGTAAATT
>NW_026378672.1:0-596 GCF_001194135.2 Octopus bimaculoides | reverse complement strand
TGTCAGCCCATCTAAGAAATCAAAAACAGAAACTGAAGAGAAGGAAGCTGTAGCACCAGAGTCATGATTTCTGGCAAAATCTCTTATGAACAGAGTGTACTGTTTAGCACATTTCTGGCTAATTTAGTTGGCATTTCATTAAGATGTATAAATCATCATATCATTTGCTATCATCTTTTTTGAGTTCTCAATTAATTATAAATTGTTAAAATGTTGTTTTTTTTCTTCCTTCCATCCTTGTCCTTAATGTCTTGGCAAGATGTTTTCAATACTTGAGTATAGTAGCTAGTTGTGAAACCAATAACATTTACTATATATTTTTCCATGTAGACTGCATTATTAGTTGGCTTCTTCTACCCTATTTTTCCTTCTCCAACCATGCCTGCCAGCCAACGAGACGGCAAATGGAAAAATGGGAGGGGGAGGGGACTTGCCAGCCAGCACTTTTTAAATTTTTAAAAATTTCCTCATAACTTTCATCGCTGATAACATAGCTTTTTGCTACTTTTCATTGTTTACAGAATACAATATCATCACTTGTTTTTCTTTTGTTTTTGTCATCCACCTATAAGTAAATACCTTGTAGGTTTTGCTAG
>NW_026378671.1:0-251 GCF_001194135.2 Octopus bimaculoides | reverse complement strand
CAGATAGATAGATAGATAGATAGATAGATAGATAGATAGACAGATAGGTATGTGCGAATATATATATATATATGTGCATGTATGTACAGTATGTATATATATGTATATATGTATGTGTGTGTATGTACGTATATATGTATATATATATGCATGTATGTATATATGTATGTATATATACATATATATATATGCATATCTGTATGTATATATGTACGCATATATATGTATGTATATATGCATTTGTGTAATAT
>NW_026378670.1:0-814 GCF_001194135.2 Octopus bimaculoides | reverse complement strand
TCTTCTTCCGCCTGTCTGTCTATCTGTTTCTCTCTTTTCTTCATTCTTATTATATGTCTGTCTCTTAATGTTGATGGGTGCTATGAATAGTAAATTCACCGATTTATTTTCTATACGAGTGAAACGAATGAAACCTAACATTATAGACTAAGCAACTAAAAACAGGGTGTTTCAAGGCTACTTCCATTTAGTTTCATCAAAAGCTAGTGTCAGCACTGCCCAAGCTGTCATCTTTAATTACTAGGTTTCAATTGTTGCTGGTTTTGTTTTCATAACGTTAAATTATATATCATTTTCAACAATTGTAGTCATTTTATTAGACTTAGTATATTTAGTGTTTTGATTAGATTTACATTGTGGACCTTTACTATAGATCACATGTTTCATATATAATATGACTGTAATTACAATTAACTGTTTACTTGCTGTCGTTTATCATTTTTATGTTACTTATTCATCTGCTAGTTTTATTATTACATATTTTTATTTGTAAGTTAATTACATAATTCAGTAAAGCCATCAGTAACTGCAAATCGGACACAAAGCCTAACGGTATTTCTACGGCTCTCTGCGTTCCCAGTT
Source organism: Octopus bimaculoides (assembly GCF_001194135.2). NCBI lineage: Eukaryota > Metazoa > Mollusca > Cephalopoda > Octopoda > Octopodidae > Octopus > Octopus bimaculoides. Next base: position 232 of record NW_026378670.1, on the reverse strand, counting down.
CCAATCCTGCCGAGATGCCTTTGACTTTCATTCTTTATTCAATTCCTTATAAGGTCCTAAAACCACTATGTGAAGACCGTGTTTTTCAAGGCTTCAGTCACGACAACCCTACTTATTATGGTAGCCACAAATGTAATCACTGGTTAATTTATTCTATATTTACTTTTGTTTTCCATTACTCTTGTACTCTTTTACTAGTTTCAGTCATTTGACTGTGGCCATGCTGGAGCAC
>NW_026378669.1:2027-9547 GCF_001194135.2 Octopus bimaculoides | reverse complement strand
GTGTGTGTGTTTGTGTGTGTGTCTGTGTGTGTGTGTGTATGTGAATATCATTTTACATTTTAAATCTGCTCTTCATGTTAGCTTGCACATGTCATCATGCCCCAAGTTATTTCTCACTGCAAACCACTGCACTCATAAACTTGTGTTCATGCATGCCATTTCAGTTTAGTGTTTACTGCTGGGTGCTCATCCTCTCATCTGTCAGTATCTTGAAAAGATCTCTTGCCACTTGTACTACAGAAGTTGGCCTGTCGCAAAACGAGCAAAGAATTCGCTCGGCTCTTCATTATCTACACTCATTTGCCAACCACCTTATAGACTGTATTGGGTACATTTTATTGTGGTACCAAAACTAGGGAGGTTGTCAATTCCTTGATGAAAGAAGACTAAAGAAGTCTTTCAAACCTGCTTTTTTTCTGCCTGCTCTCCAGTCACTGTAGAACTGTGATAAGCAAACTGTGGCCTGTAGGGCTTTCTAAATAGCAGGGCTAACACAAAGTTACCTTCAGTTTTTGTAGTAGTGCAGCCTGTGTGATGAAGGGTCTTGTTTTATGCAACCTGCTTCTCAAAAAAGTTTGCTCATACCTTCTCTAGAGGAGGGTGTAGAGCACATTGGCCTTTTGTTTGTGGCAATAAAAAGGTCAAGAAGTAAGAAAGGGAAGGATGAGGTCAAATATATGGGAGTGGGAGCCACATAGAGTTGACAGGAATGATGTATATATATATATATATATATGTATGTATATGTGTACTTGTGCGTCTGTGTGAATATATATATTTTTATATATATATATATATATATATATATATATATATATAAATTCAAAAACGTAATTATTTTTGAATTTATTTTGAATTTATTCTTTCACCTCGGCCACTATCTGGCATATACAGGTGCTTGCAATTATCAAGTATTACCTCTAAAATTTGCTTTATATATATATATATATATATATATATATATATACATACACACACATACATACACATGCACACATATATATGTATATATATATGATGGGCTTCTGTCAGTTTCCCTCTATCAAATCCACTCACATGGCTTTGGTTGACCCAAGGCTATAAAAGAAGACACTTGCGTCAAGGTACTAAGCTGTGAAACTGAAACCGTATGGTTGGGAAACAAACTTCTTACCTCATAGCCACATCTGTGCCTGTATATATACATATATATATGTATATACACACACACACACACATACACACGCATATATATATATATACTCTTATCACTGGACAATTCCAATGCCTATTTAAAGCTACTTTCCTCTAATTGTTTCCTGTTTTTTCCTTACTGATTGCCTGCTTACAACAATACCGCTATAGCACTTTTGCATTGCTACCACTACCGAGGCCACCACCGCAACCACCACCACCACCACCATCATCACTACCATTAATACTATTATTGAGAATTCTGCCAACTTTTCCAAACATCAACACCCGTCCCATAGCCTTATATGAATTCTACAAGGCTCACACACACACACACACACACACACACATGTATATATATATGTATATATACAGGGAGAGTGAAACAGAGAAAGAAATTGAACCTGTCCTCATATCTTGTAACAGCTTTGATCTTCACAAATCTTTAACATGTAAGCAAACTCATAACTTTTACTTTAAGTATGTTTAACCTTGTTTTTCTTTCTCTCTCTCACTTTCTCTCTACAGATGCACACATATGTATGCAAACACACATACACATGCACATATAACATACACCTGCACACACACACACACACACATACACCTACACGCACTTACATAAACACATATCTATTTTACCGTCTATGTATGTATGTATCTATCCATCTATCTACCTATCTATCTTTTTATCTGTCTAGCTGTCTGTATGTCTGTCTCTATCTATCTGTCTGTCTGTCTGTCTGTCTGTCTGTCTGTCTGTTTGTCAGTCTGTCTATCTATCTGTCTGTCGTCTGTATGTCTGTCTCTGTCTATCTATCTATCTATTATCTATCTATCTATCTATCTATTATCTATCTATCTATCTATCTATCTATCCATCCATCTATCTACCTCTACCTCTTTCTCTGTCTCTCTCTATATATATATGTGTGTGTGTGTGTGTGTGTGTGTGTGTGTGTGTATACAGGGTTGTGCAAAAGTCACACACCATCCTAATCATGTGAAAAAACATTTGTATAAGAGATACAATACTCTTTTATTTTATTTTCATAACGTCCGTTATCACAAAATTATGAACTCACAATGCTAGCTGAGTGGACTGGAGTGAGTGAGGTGAAATGAAGTGTTTTGCTGAGGAACACAGTGTCACCTGGTCCAGGAATCGAAACCACAGTCTTACAATCATGAGACCAACACTCTAACCACCAAGCCATGCGCTTCTGCTCTATAAGCAAATCATTTAAGTTATTCAGCAAGAAATTGTAGAGCCATCTTTCCCGGATGTGACAGACTACCATCAAAATATTTACTTGCAACCTGCTAAAGTATTAAATACACACTCACGATTTTACTGATTTCTCTTTTGTTTTAGGGATGTTTCCGACACACCACAAGAACCGACCCCTGCAAAGAAGAAGAAGAGAAGGTACACTACCAAACAGTATATGGTGCTGGTTGGAGCCTGGGTGAACCTTTATATGTGCATAGCAATACCATCATCTTTGACTGTCATTTATGTGGAGTTTATATACCACTTTGATTCTAGTAGAGCAAATGCTGGCCTTGTTGTTTCACTCTGTGGAGGAATGCGAGGATGTGCCGGTAATTCATTATTATCATTATTGTTATTATTATTATTATTATTGAGTGCAAGAGCATGTTGTATTGGAGAGCATGTTAGAATTTTCTTCGGGTTGAGTAGCCCATCCTACTCAAAAAAAGGTCCCTTAAATAAGGTTTGTTTAAGAATGATGAATGAAACACCCATTTTTCCTGAGACAAGTTATTCAAATCCCCAAAGAATTCCTCTCAACACATGGCTATGATGCTCCCCCACTATTTCTGCTCACGATCAGAGATGCACACCAAGCCACCAAGTGACATGCTCAACTGGTTAAGATCAAACAACTGACAAGCAAATCTGTGGTATTAAGCAGAATATTTGCGGTAGCCCATCTTTTATACCAAGACATTATTATTATTATTATTATTATCATTATTATTATTATTATTATTATTATTATTATTATTATTATTATTATTATTATTATTATTATTATTATTATTATTATTATTATTATTGCCTTTGCACAGCTTCTAACGCTGGGGATATATTACAGTGTCAGCTGTTCACTACCAGTGAACTAAGGTAACACCTCTTATTTTTTGAGCACCTTCTGGAGTATTCGAGCGGTTCCAAACAGTGCTGCTTTCTGCAAGTCCTCCACCCTTATTGCAGCCCCTATTTGTTCCACGTACTTCTCGAGATTTTGGCTCACTGTTCCCAGGGCTCCAACAATTATTGGTACTACTGCTACCTTTTCCATTGTCCACAACTGCTTAACTTCCCAAGCTTATTATTATTAAGGCGGTGAGCTGGCAGAATCATTAGCACACCAGGCAAAATGCTTAGTGGTATTTCGCTTGTCACTATGTTCTGAGTTCAAATTCCACCGAGGTCAGCTTTACTTTTCATCCTTTTGGAGTCGATAAATTAAGTACCAGCTGAACACTGGGGTTAATGTAATTGACTTACACCATTCTCTAAAATTTCAGGCCTTGTGCCTATAGTAGAAAGGATTATTATTATTATTATTATTATTATTATTATTATGCTTGGTTTGAAAAACAGGTCAAATACTTTCCTTTCTTAAAACAAGAATTCTGTATATCTCACAAAATTTGTAAAATCTGTGTATGTGTGTCTGTGTGCATGTGTGTGTGCATGCATGTTGAAGGTTAACAAATGCTACGTGTGAATGTCCTAACACTGTTTACAGATCCTTGTATTGCAATGTCTATCATCTCTCTTCTTAATCTGTCAATATTTTTATAGAAACATTCTTTAACTACCATAATATTTTTAACTCAGCAGCTAAGCCTGTGAAATTCCTCAACCCTTTATCATTGAAATTACTCTGTCAAATGTAATGCTTGTTTATTCAAATTGTTTTGAATTAATCATGCATTTTCTTGTAACTTTTCAATGATGTTGTATATTTTTTGAATGACATTGTAGGATAGGTGTGAGAGGCCAGATTTGGCCAGTTTGAACATAAAACAGGTTGAATATTTGAACCAGATATGGCCAGTTTAAATGTTAAAGGGTTAAATTTCCAGCTCATTTCTGTGCAATGTTATAGTTGTTATGATTTGGGTGAGGGGTAAAGACCCCCTTCAGTCATAAATGACCATGGGATTGCACCTAGAAAGTTCCCTTCTGAGATACAAGTCTTTGCAAGGTATTTTTATGGAAGACCAGCAGTTGCCCATGCATACCAGCCCCTCCCTCTTCATGCCACCAATGTTTATCCAGGGGAAAGCAAAGGCTGATACAGCTTGGCACCAGTGACATCGCAGCTCATTTCTACAGCTGAGCGAACTGGAGCAACGCGAGATAAAATGTCTTGGTGTGTGACCAATTGAAGCACTTGATGCTGCATTGATGCTTCCCCCCCCCCATTCTCCTTTGTTTTGTTTTTTTGTTTTTTTTCTTGTTTTACTTTTGTAAAATATATTCCTGTTCATATTTTGAATAAAACTCCTACAGCATGAAAAGAAAAATTAAATAATTCTTTTTTCGGAAGATTGGATCATGAAGCCGAAACCTTTGACCTTTCCTGTCCAAAAGGGCTTTTAACCCAATATTTACATATTTCTCTTTATAGCTAATCTGCTTCAAGATTCAACATTCCAAAATGATCAACAATATCATAGTTACCTTATTGTCTCGTCATATCTCAGTGCTGAATTTTCATTTTTGTTGTTTTCAGGTATCTTGGCTGGTTTAATAGTTAACCGAATTGGTGCCAAATGGACAATATTTCTTGGCTCAGTGTTCACTTCTTCAGGGATATTTACAAGTTATTTTGCACCCAATGTGATTGTTCTTTGTATTACTTTAGGAGCAATAACAGGTAATTATTATATCAATGTTATCTCAATGGTGAATATATCTAACATAACCTCAGATTTTTTTATTGTATTTTCTGACATACAAGCTGATGTAGTGCAAATATGTTGTATAAACATGTAGCGTAAACATATATTGTTAACATTCAAACATTGTCTCTATCTTTTGAAATCTTGCTGCATTTCATGTGGAATTTTTTCTTTTCCATAGTCATCTTAAGGTTTTAAGTCAACCTACTCTTTTGGCTGTAAATTTTGGTCTGAAAAATTTGATTTATATGCTAGAAAATACGGCATCATCACAGCCACTATCACCTTTACCACCACTGCACTAGTGACCGAAAACGTATTCCGTAATTTCCTTCTACCTTTTATCACTAAAAATTAACTATGCCCAACAAACTTAAACACATTCCACATCTAAATACAAAGACACACACACACACACCACATATACACACAAGCGCATGCATGCAAACACATATACACACATCCACACACACTTCCCTGAAGATGCTTTCACCAATATCTTTTCAAATCCCATTCATCTTGGCCTTAAAGTCTAAAGACTTTTGATCGTGCCTTCTAATCTATTTTAAGTTTGTCCTCCCAACATCGCTTGACAACCGATGCTGGTGTGTTAACATCCCTGTAACTTAGCGGTTCAGCAAAAGAAACCGATAGAATAAGTACTAGACTTACAAAGAATAAGTCTTGGGGTCGATTTGTTCGACTAAAGGCGATGCTCCAGCATGGCTGCAGTCAAATGACTGAAACAAGTAAAAGAATATATTTTTTCATTTATGCGTTTATTTTTTTTGATTTTTATCAAACTCCTCTCTCACTCTATCTATCTTTTTGTTTTCCTCTCTCTACCAGGAACTGGATATTCCTTCATCAACGTTGGTACATTTGTTGCCCTTGGCGACATCTTTGGTAAGAAAATCAGCAATTTATCCATCCTCATTACGATGGCGCGACCTCTTGCTGCCATGACAATGCCCATTATCATCAAGTTCTTGATGGACGCCTATGGGTGGCGCTCATCATTGCTGCTACTCTCAGCATTTAACTTACATATCTGTGCCTTCTGTATTGTTATGAGTCCAGACAAGAAGAAGCTGGCTCCAATACCACAAGACGTCGAAGACACCTCATCAGAAGTGGACTCTACCAAACCTGAAAAGAAACCCAAGAAATTTTTCCATTTATCTGTTTTCAATGAGAAAATGTATTTAGTTTTCATGGTGTTGTTGACTTTCCTGAATTCATCGTACAGTGGTGCCACCACAGTGATGGTTGACGTTGGTGTAGGCAGAGGGTTTGGACTAAATCGAACCGTTTTTGTACTCACACTGCGCGCATTATCAGCGTTGTGTTCGCGGAGCATTTCTGCCATTATTCACAGAACAAAGTGTATCTCCAACATATCAATGCTTTGTTTCACAGGATTATCTCAAGGTTGTGGTCTATTAATCCTCTCCTATAGCATTAACTACTCATACTTTGTTCTCGGCAATGTTATCATTGGAATGAGTGGAGGAACTAGGAACTGTATGACGCCAGCTATTATCATGGGTTTAGTCGGAATTGAACGATACGCATCTGGTTTAGGACTGACCACGACAATGACTGGATTTGGAGAAGTCATAAGTGGACCCTTGGCAGGTTAGTTACCCTCTTATCTCTTTAACTTGTTGTTCTTTTTACTTCTCTCTATTATCTCTATACTCTTTTTCCCTCTCTTTCATTCTTCCTAAGATCCTCTTTCTAACTCTTTGTTTTTATTTTATACTTCTTCTTTCTTTCTTTCCTCTATTTTTGCATTTGTCATACTCTATCAGTTTCTCTGCTTTTCATAATCATGTCTGCAGAATTGAGGTTCTGTTGAGCCTTACCCAACAATACATCTTCTGTCACCTACTCTTCCATCAATCTTCTATGTTACCCCATTTTCCTCTCTTCTCCCTACACTGAACCGATATCCACTGTCCAACTCATTCCCTATTTCTAATCATATGTCATACTTTTTTCACTCTACCTTTTCTGCTTTCCTATCTTATTCTGCCTCATATTCACATTGTACCTGAACATCTCTCTCACTTTCCAGGTGGGCAAGCCATGTATTCACCCATTCAGCAAAACAGCAGCTCTTCTCCTTTTATCATAGTTTCTATTTCCTTTAGTCTATACCCACTTCAGTTGAAGGATCTTATCTTGCAGAGGTACTTGGTGACCTCACTGGTACTGATACCACATAAAAAGCACCCAGTACATTCTGTTAAGTGGTCGGCATTACAAAGGGCAGCCCGCTGTAGAAACCATACCAAAGCAGACATAGAAACTAATGAAGCCCTCTGTCCTTGTCAAACCATCCAGCCTGTGCCAGCATGGAAAACAAGGATGTTAAATTAAGATGATGTATATATACA
>NW_026378668.1:0-457 GCF_001194135.2 Octopus bimaculoides | reverse complement strand
GTTAGTACAGGGAAGCAACCCCAAATTTAGGTGAAAAGGGGGCTAACTTTGGTCTTATTCGTATCTACTTAGCAGGAAAGTTATTTTATGCATATTTAGTTATGCTTAGGAGGTGTAATGTATTATATATTTAATTATACTTAGAGAATGAGTATTTAGTAGCGTGAAGACAGATTAGATTAGATTCATATCTCCTGTTTAATAGGTCGTTCTTAGCCGTTAGGATTTCAAGGCATTCGGTTAAACAGAGTTGGCAGCGTCTGTTAGTTGGGTTATAGGAATTAGCTACTTTTAGTATGTGCCACTTTAGTTTATATTTTATCTTATTGTCGTTTAGTTCCCAGATATACCTACTAAGCCCTGTAGAATTTGCCTTATTTCTGTTTTTAAAATTCGCTAGGTGCTCATTATATCTTAAGCGTATTTGGTTTTTCGTTGCACCAATGTAAGATTTAGT
>NW_026378667.1:0-244 GCF_001194135.2 Octopus bimaculoides | reverse complement strand
TACATACATACATACATACACACACACACGCATGCATACATATGTACATGCATACATACATACATACTGACATACATACATACATACTGGCATACATACATACATAAACACATAAACTTATTCACACACATATACATATATATACGAATAAATATTGTCTTTTTCTAAATGCATGATAATAATAAAAATAATAATGTTGATGATGATAATGATAATAATAATAATAATAATAATAATAATAATA
>NW_026378666.1:0-205 GCF_001194135.2 Octopus bimaculoides | reverse complement strand
GAACAAGCTAATTAATAAGAGATCAGAATTCAAACCATCTTGTATACATAGATTGATTAAAACATTTAAGTACTATAATCCCTAAGTCCCCTCTTTTAAGTTATAATCACTTCAAAATCTTCTCTCATTGAAAGATAGTATTTCCATACATACAAACATACATATATACATATATACGACGGGCTTCTTTCAGTTTCCGTCTACC
>NW_026378665.1:0-471 GCF_001194135.2 Octopus bimaculoides | reverse complement strand
TGGCCCAAGGCTATAAGTAGAAGACGCCCAAGGTGCTACACAGTGGGACTAAATCCGGAACCATGTGGATAGGAGGCAAGCTTCTTACCTCACAGCCCATTAAATTCTGATGTGATTGTAATCTATACCATCTGAAAGGTATTTGCAAAAAAAAAAAATCTTTAAAAAGTATTAATTTTTCTGAAAGTTATGCGGAAAGAAAGTCGATGGGGTACGATTCTGGTGATAAACTCGTGATGCAATATCGCAATCTATGGTCTAAGGGAAATAACCGCGACAGATTACCTGTCTTACTTAGCCATTGATTACCTCCCTTAGACCATTGTTAGGACGACGATGATGCCATGTCTTTAATGAGGTCATTACAACTGCGAGAAATAGCAGTCAAATTTAACTTAAACCACATTCTGTTGTTTTAAATGAGACAAAACATCCAATATTGTATTCCTAAATATACTATATATATATATA
>NW_026378664.1:0-238 GCF_001194135.2 Octopus bimaculoides | reverse complement strand
CATTTTTAACCTCGTATATAGTACGCACTAGGGATTTTGACCTTTAAATTATGGGGGGGAAATGCGGATTATACACAAGGATTTACGGTATATATCAAATACATACTTTAACATGGAGTGTGTTTTTATATATACATATTGTCTAAATTTACCCATGCCAACTAATCAGCATCCTTCTCTCTATAAGTGTGTTTAGTGTATCCATATACATATGCCTGTAGATATTTTTATTTTATTC
>NW_026378663.1:0-311 GCF_001194135.2 Octopus bimaculoides | reverse complement strand
AAATAAAAAACCATCGTTATAGATCAGCATTTCTCAACCCTTTTCGCGATTTGGCTTCCCTTGGACACTGAAAAAATTTATTTCGGCTCTCCTGTGTTGATGAAAAATTTAATCTAGCTTCCCATGTATCTGAGATAGACCGGCCGGCCCATGACAAATCTGACAAAAGGGGGGACTCGCAGAACTACCAGCTCACGAACTGCATCTGAAAGTTGGCTTGCCAATCATGCTGTTAAGGAATTTAGATGCTCCAATAATGTACAATGGTATGCGGATGATTATCAAAAAATTGTGCTCCCGAGTTCTGTAGG
>NW_026378662.1:0-207 GCF_001194135.2 Octopus bimaculoides | reverse complement strand
TGGCACCTTGGGCAAGTGTTTTCTACTATAGCCTCGGGCCGGCCAAAGCCCTGTGAGTGGATTTGATAGACAGAAACTGAAAGAAGCCCGTCGCATATATATGTATATATACATATATATACGTCGTATATACGTGTGTATGTATATGTTTGCGTATCTGTATTTGTCCTCCCCACCATCGCTTGACAACCGATGCTGGTGTGTTTA
>NW_026378661.1:0-464 GCF_001194135.2 Octopus bimaculoides | reverse complement strand
GAATGCTAAACTGGAAGCATATTTTAATAAAGATTTCTAACTGGCTTTCAAGGAGAATGAAAATAGTTTTTAGAAAGAAGTACAAAATGAAGAAAATAATATATAAAAAAATAAATATACCAATACATTATATTGTCTTTGAGCTTTTGAAGTTCAATGGTAATCCATGTATATAATGGTTGGAAAAATAAGGATGCATGAGAATTGAGGGTTGTGTTAGGTTTAAAAAGAGGGTTAAAAGTTTGTGTTAAGCAGGAAGTGTGGTGTCAAAACAGGAAGTGTGTGTAAGGGGAGACAAATGTTTTTAGTTGAAAAAGAGTTCATAACTCCAAGGAAGAGTAAGTACGGTTAGGTAGCTTTTTAATCACTACAAATGTTTCGATACATATAGATCTATGTATATGCACCTCAACTATATACATACATACATACATATATATACATACACACACACACACATATAT
>NW_026378660.1:0-836 GCF_001194135.2 Octopus bimaculoides | reverse complement strand
AGTGCTCCACTCTTATTGCAGCCCCTATTTGTTCCACATACTTCTCGAGACTTTTGCTCACTGTTCCCAGGGCTCCGACAATTATTGTTATTACTGCTACCTTCTTCATCGACCACAACTATTTAACTTCCTAAGCTAACTTGTCATATCTCTCAACTTTTCTTTCTTCCTTATCGCATATCTTGTTGTCAGCTGGGCATGCTATGTCTATGATCCAGCATAGTTTGTTTTCTTTCTCAATTAAGACTATGTCTGGCTTCCTATTCTGAATCTCATGGTCGCACTGAATCATAAAATCCCATAGGATCTTTGCATTTCTATTTTCGACAGTGCCTTCAGGTTTGTGGTCGTACCGATTTTTTGCTCTGTCAAGTTCATACTCGTTGCAAAGTGTCCAATGAACAAGCCTGGCTATATTGTTGTGGCATCTCTTATATTCCTTCTGGGCTTTCTGATGTGTTGTCTATTCTGTATTTTATGTAATTTGTTCTTAGTGCTTGCTCTTGGACAGCACAGATTACAGTCTCCGTTTCCAGTTTTAAATCACTTTTAGTCATCCACAGCCATCTTTTTTTTCTGTCTGTCTTATCTTCAACATCCCTATGAAATTGACCATGCATTCTTTTCTTTACCCATCTATTTTCAGTTTCATTCGTTTTCAATTTCTTGTTTAGTGCAATCTTTCATCGTACACAAGCCTGACCTTCCTACTTCTAATGTTAGTGGTTCCGTGGCATTTTTACATAGCATGCTATGTTGTTTTCTTCTGTTCTAATGCTGTGTTCACATTCAATAAGTCCTCTTCCCCCTCTTTTTCTTGGTACATACAGTCTGTC
>NW_026378659.1:2045-2211 GCF_001194135.2 Octopus bimaculoides | reverse complement strand
ATCATCATCATCATCGTCGTCATCATCATCATTATCATCATGACCACCACCATCGTCATCAACATCATCGTCAGCACCATCATCATCATGATCATCATCACGATCGTCGTCACCATCATCATCATTATCATTATTGTTTTCATCATCATCATCATCAGCATCATCA
>NW_026378659.1:1873-1978 GCF_001194135.2 Octopus bimaculoides | reverse complement strand
TCATCACCACCACCATCATCATCATCATCATCATCATTGTTATTGTTATTCTTGTTCTCATAGTTGCTGCTGCTGCTGTTGTTATTATTATCATTATTATCATTA
>NW_026378659.1:248-420 GCF_001194135.2 Octopus bimaculoides | reverse complement strand
ATATATATATATATATATTTATATATATATATACACACATACATACATACAACCACCACCTCTAGACACACATGTACATATGCCCGTTTGTGCGTGCATTTTGTGTGTGCAGATGTGTTTATGTGTGTATGTGTGCATGTATGAAAGCCTGTATATCTGCATGTGTGTGCGT
>NW_026378659.1:0-238 GCF_001194135.2 Octopus bimaculoides | reverse complement strand
TGTGTATGTGTGCATGTATGAAAGCCTGTATATCTGCATGTGTGTGCGTGTGTGTGTACTGAAATACGTAAAAAAGAATACAAAAAAGCTTTATGAAATTCTATTACTGTAGATATATTAACATCTATGCAGGAGCATGCACACACACACAGGCACACACACACATACACATACACACACATACACTCATACAGCACAATCACATATTGCATGCATACACATATTGTATATATATATA
>NW_026378658.1:0-303 GCF_001194135.2 Octopus bimaculoides | reverse complement strand
TATATATATATATATATATATATATATATGGGGAATAGCAACCAAGGTGGATTCCTAATATGCTTGAAGAAGACGCCAAATCACCTTACCACCAAGAATATGTTCTCAAAAATTTTAGCAAACGCTAGAATGTATACGAGCAAGACAAATGAAAGTAGAGCATATTAGGAATCCCCTTTGGTGGTTATTCCTCTTATTTTTATATGTAACAACTTTTATAGTCTTCGGTCATTTTTTTAAGTATACTAGGCCACTGGTTTAAATTAATATTAATTAACAGTATTAATTTCTAACCTCATTATT
>NW_026378657.1:0-211 GCF_001194135.2 Octopus bimaculoides | reverse complement strand
TATATATATATATACATGTATATATATACATATATATACATATATATCTGCATATACATGTATAGAGACATATATGTATATATTTAGTTACAAACGTACTTGTATTTACACATACATGCACATACACATATATATGTTTCTATATATATGTATGCATGTGTGTGTGTGTATGTGTGTGTGTGTATATGTGTGTGTGTATCTATCTATACTG
>NW_026378656.1:0-1682 GCF_001194135.2 Octopus bimaculoides | reverse complement strand
CCTGGGTTCTCATTCCTAAGGTATTTTTCGATGTTGCTCTTGTTGTTGTTGTTGTTGTTGTTGTTTTTGTTGTTGTTCAGGTCACTACCTGGAATCGAACTCGGATCCGAGTTCGATTCCAGGCAGTGACCTTAATAATAATAATAGTACTAGTAGTGGTAGTAGTAGTAGTAGTAGTAGTAGTAGTAATAATAGTAGAAGTAATAGTAGTAATAATAGTAGAAGTAATAATAATAATAATAGTAGTAGTATTAGTAGTAATAATAATGACAACAACAACAACATCGAAAAATACCTTAGGAATGAGAACCTAGGTTCGAAATTTCCCCAAGACACCTGATGAAGGTTGGAGGGTATATCAGCCGAAACGTTGTGTTAACAACAAACACGATGAGGACAACTATCCGTCAAATGTAAATAATGTAAATAAAGTACCATTATATTACTTTGTAATATACATTCCCTGATAGTTAATAACCATTCAGCTAAAATGAAGTATAGTTAACGTTGATGGAAATCTCTCCAAGATATTATAAATGAACTGCGTTCACTTATATTCCTCGATAAGCAAGCCATTGAGTCACCGGATATTTTTCTATGTATTACAAACATATTTAGATCTATGTATTCCCACGAAGATTTTCAGTGATCTTTGAAATAATTATTTAATAGTGCTATATAATTATTTATTTTTCTCCGATAGCAATAATCGTATAAATGGCTATGCTTACAAGATAACTGCATCATTCTGCTCTCTGTTGAAGAACAACCTTCCAAAAATCCCCACGGTAAATGAAATTTTTGCGCAGTTTTCTCTGATTCTACAGATTTCCCCTATTGTTTGCACAGTTTCATTTTTACCCTCGTACCAATGGTTGAAACTCATGTTTCTTTTTTATTATTGTAGATCAATAGCTCTAGGCCTCATTCCATATAAGAGTTAGTTAGTAGATATGTGTTCGTATCTATTAAAAAAAAAACGTTCATCTTTTGATTGGACTTTATGATTTTTACTTTGCAGGTCCCTGTCGTCCAGAACATTGCAAGTTACCGAACTGTAAATGTCCTGGGCCTGAAATTCCAGGCTCATTGCCAACAAATGCAATTCCGCAGATAATTCTATTGACTTTTGATGACGGAATTAATGAGCATAATATCGGTTATTACAGAGATTTGTTTAGCATGAACCTAACCAATCCAAACGGCTGTCCAATTCAAGCAACATTTTTCGTTTCCGGCGATAATACTAATTATAACAGTGTGAAAGAATTATATGACCAGGGGCATGAAATAGCTTCTCATAGCAAATCGCATAAATTTCCAGAAGATTACTGGTTGAATGCTGATTACAAGACTTATACCGATGAAATAAATGGCATGAAAATCTGGCTTAGTGAAAAGTCCGATATTCCAGCAGAAGATATTCGAGGAATGCGTTCACCGTTTCTTGCACTGGGAAAAGATGCCCAGTTCAAAAGTTTGGAAGATCATAGATTTTACTACGATAGTTCGATGGTTACAGGTTCAATGTCTGATACTACAGAGATACCAACGTGGCCCTTTACACTTGATTACCCGGTTAACTGGAAATACTGTGCACTTAAATACTGCCCAGAGAAATCATATCCAGGTTTATGGGAAGTCCCACTTATACGTTGGTACAATGACAAAGGCAGTGCTTG
>NW_026378655.1:0-374 GCF_001194135.2 Octopus bimaculoides | reverse complement strand
GATGTCTGAATAAACGTTGTATTTTTTTCTTTTTTTTGTTTTGTTCTCTTCTTGTTTGTTTGTTTTTTGTTTTGTTTTTTTGTTGTTTTTTTTGCGCCTTTTGTTTTTTGCTTTTTTCTTCTATTGGTCTATTGGCTTCTAGTTTTTGGTAAGCAAAGAGAAATACATTGAAAATAAGCTTTAAATAACTTTTACGTGTTGAAACATCGAAAGTAGAGATCGGAAATAAAAGACATAAAACAAAAGACATTTAATGGATTGTTTCTCGCTCTCCAACACAATGTCTACACACACACACGCACATGCACACACACAGACACACACACAGACACGCGCACACACATACATACATACATACATACATATATATATAT
>NW_026378654.1:0-933 GCF_001194135.2 Octopus bimaculoides | reverse complement strand
CACACACACATATATATATATATATATATATATATACATACATATATACGTATAAAAATGAATTCATATACTTATCAGATATATGTATAAATGCGTTTATGCATATATGTATATTTGTATATATATACATATATTGTATATGCACATACATCCGCACGTATCCAAGCACACATACACTAACATACATTTATAAAATTCTATCTCCGGCACGAGCTTCTGGTAGTCAAGATATTAACACAAGTGCATATATCTACATGCATGTGATCATATATATATATATATATATATATATATATATATATATATATATATATATATATATATATATATATATATATATATACATACATATATACATACACCCACACATACATTCACACATATACATAACACGCACATATACATATACATACATATATACATGCATATATATATATCTTTGTATGTGCCCACACACATACATAATGAGCATAAATATTTGCTCACGTATTTACTGAGAGCAGCACTTATGCTTCAGTTTTAACATTTGTAAAGACCATTCGTGTTTCCTTATTATATATCCGTTAATGTTTTGAAGAGATTCCCGATATTATCTTCCGCTAAAAATGAATATCGTATCGGTTGTCAGTGGATGCTTTTTCGTTATTGGTGACAATCATGGGAATAACGTTCTGTCAATATCTTATTTGTGGCAAAGTTAGATTTGAAATCCTCTTAGAGTAACGTCCGGTTCTTTTCAACTATCAGGAAATAATTTAATAACAGTTTTAGTGTGGATACAGCAGCAGCAGCAGCAGCAGCAAAAGCGGCGGCGGCGGCAGCAGCCGCAATGTAATGGTTGCAGTTGTAGTAGAAGAGACTTATAGGTGTGTGTGCTTGTGTCTTTGTATGTATGTACGTATGAATGTATGTATATATGTATGTATGTATGTG
>NW_026378653.1:264-397 GCF_001194135.2 Octopus bimaculoides | reverse complement strand
TGCAGACCTGATGGCGTAGAAGCATGTTATCAGCGACCTGCATGTAGGTGTCCCATGCTAGATATAAAGTCAACGCCTTGTCACCCAAAACAGCGGTAGGATCCAGATGCTGCATGGGTGTCTGAACCGCCTC
>NW_026378653.1:137-240 GCF_001194135.2 Octopus bimaculoides | reverse complement strand
GGAGGCTGGGGATGTTCTAGAAAAGGTGAACCAAAAATTGCCTGTCTTTCATTATCTGGGCAGTTTAGCATGACTGACAGCCATCCGTCCTGTACTCAGAAAC
>NW_026378653.1:0-127 GCF_001194135.2 Octopus bimaculoides | reverse complement strand
TCTGGGCAGTTTAGCATGACTGACAGCCATCCGTCCTGTACTCAGAAACCACAAAGAATACTTATAAAATCTGGTTTGATCTTGAATGCTTCATGTTGGAACGTGCGCACTCTGTTGGATAGCAAAA
>NW_026378652.1:0-411 GCF_001194135.2 Octopus bimaculoides | reverse complement strand
ACATAAAAAATCTTTCACACCAAATACAAAAATGAAATGAAGTTAACAGTTATTTTTTTTGAGTTTTGAATGATTACAATATTTTTTCCACATTTCATTTGTTTTAGTTGCAATACAGACTCAGATCAAAACACTTACCTGGCTAGTAAACAGTCGAAGTAAAACATTGATTTAAAATTCTGGCACAAAATCAGAAATTTTTTTGGTGGGTTGATAGGTCGATTCCACCGACCCCGGCTGAATTTGAAATCAGACGAAATGCCGAGAAGCGTTTTGTGCGGCGTACTAACGGTTCTGTCGACACGCCGCCTTCTTCGAAATAAAACATAGGTTTCATATTTTGGTAAAAGACCAGCAATTTCGCTGGAAGGAGTAAATTGATTCTATCGATCTCTGATTTCAACTGTTTTT
>NW_026378651.1:0-701 GCF_001194135.2 Octopus bimaculoides | reverse complement strand
ATATATATATATATAGTATGCGTGTGTATGTGTGTATACACACACATATACATATATGTATATATTCATGTATATCTGGGTGGTGTGTGTGTGAAAGTGTATATGTGCATGGGTGTGTTTGGTTTGGGTGTACTACAAATACATATGCATACATGTCTACACATATACGATTACATACATATCTAGAGGTGAATATGTCAAGGCTTTTCTCCACCATAGCGACTCAGTGATCCAGAAAGCGGATGTGACACTGTCTGTGCGTAAAATACACTTAAAAATCATCACAATGGCTGCATACAAACCGGAAGCCAACCGATATACAATATTTTGACATTTTTCACTTAGAACGGAAGAAGAAAATTTCAGAATGATAATTAGAACACGTTTACGAGAAATTTGTTATGTTTCTGTAGACTTTTCTGTAAGTGGTGAGGAACAAAGCTTGGCTTTTGTTCAAGAATTAAAGCCAACAGCTTCAGGAAACTGTCTCTCTCCGCTCCTAATCTCTATTTATCTCTCACCAACTGTTCTGTTCTTCATTATATGCTGTCTATAGTGTTCTTCCGTATGTATGTATTTATGCATGCATGTATGTGTGTATGTATGTATGTATAGTACGCATGCATATATTTATTTGTAATTTTGATATATACATATGTGCGTGTGTGTGTATGTGCATATAAATGTATATATATATATAT
>NW_026378650.1:0-227 GCF_001194135.2 Octopus bimaculoides | reverse complement strand
TCCTTGTTGTTGTTGTTTATGCTAATATCTCCTTTCACCAGTCAACTATTATCCTCAAAGACATTTCAGTCTTACCATCTGTTCTCTCTTATTTTGTCATAGCCTGTCTAGGATTACATCACTCAATGTGTCTTTCTGCTATTTCTAACAACTAGAGTGACTACTTGAAGTGGTCACTGTATTGGTCAATAATATTTTAGATCCTGACAAACACCCACATCTATGCC
>NW_026378649.1:0-756 GCF_001194135.2 Octopus bimaculoides | reverse complement strand
ATATATATATATATATATACAACAGCGCATTCACATACACAACGCACAGAAGTCACACACGTATGCAAACATACCCGTGAATATATGCGTGCTTGATTTTCACATATATTGATACACATCCGTAGAACACCGAAGAGACTAAGATCGAACCAACTTGGAAACCTCTGAACCATTCCTTAATCTGCTGTAGTAGCCAATAACCACTCAGAACATTGCCTGTCATCTTAACGCAAAGTAGTCCTAAATTCGTAACGTATAGAAAATGTGATTGTGTTACAACACGGTATTCGATGATGATATCTTAACTGAATTGGGGTTCAACTGAAAGAAGTTATCCGTAGTTTGATCAATATGTATCCAGACTGTTGACATAAGTAAGGAATCTAAAGAACGCAGAGTGAAGCCGCTCGGCACAGGATGATCTTGAACTCCGTCGTGCATGCACACTAAGTTTTAACGTTCTAGCTCAGCTCTCCTGTCTACAGCAGTGTTTGGAAGGAATGCGTGCAGCGTGTGATCGTCGCATTGATCATGACAGGGTAAGTTGAGCAGAGAATCTGCAACAAATTTTGCTAAAGACTTGGCGTCAGACAGATGTAGCAATGTTCTCTGTGGGTACTTGAAGTGTATTTTCATTCCAGTGGTAAATACCCGTGTAGAAATCCGTGCAAAGTGCTATCTATGCTATATCAACTTTCGTTCCAAAATAAATTTCCGGATTATTCACACAAGGATTACTTTGCACGGATTTCTACA
>NW_026378648.1:3754-4431 GCF_001194135.2 Octopus bimaculoides | reverse complement strand
GTGGTATTGGTGATGGTGGTGGTGGTGGTGGTGGTGGTGGTAGTGAGGACGTGCTGTAGACGCCGTCGTCTCCTCCACAGCTGCTATTGAAGCAGAAGTAGCGCAGTGGTTGCGAATTAGTGGTGAGAGTTAGAGGTGACTTACGAGTGGGGTGCAAGAAAGGGTGTTGCGAAAGGCCCGGTTGGAGGCCTAACCTTCTGAGTTTTTTTACAACTGCTTAGAAAAACTGAAGGACCGCTGCAAGTGTGATTCTGAGAGGGGAATATGTTGAATAAAGTCATAATTAACTGATCCCCCTGTATTTTCTTTTACCCAATACCAGGAGCTTTTCAGCACCCCACGTATTTTATTGACTGTCAATGCGAAAGCTGTTTCAATTGGAAGCAATAAATGCATAAGGGTGATTGGTATATCAAAATGCTTCAAACTTCAGCGACACACACACATACGCACACACTATTGTTTTAGTTACAAACCAATATGTACCTGGACGCGCCTGGACGCGCTTCGATGGTGTGAACACGCGCGCGCGTACACACACTCGTGCGCGTACACACACTCGTGCGCACATAAACGCTTAGTTTTAGAATGGTGGCAGCTGATGAAGGAAATGTTCTCTATGTGGCCTGTGTGTTTTCTGTATTCCGTTTATCATTTTGTCCACGTTTTTTTGCTAC
>NW_026378648.1:0-370 GCF_001194135.2 Octopus bimaculoides | reverse complement strand
GTGTCAAATATTAGAAAGAAAAAAAAATCTCTGCGTTGTGACCTTTCTGTTGGTCATGTGATGTCACCTAACTGGATTAGCGCTGGGAAGCCAGCTAAGCTGATAGTCCAGGCTAATAATGACTTTTTTTTAACGAAATCCTGTGTTAATGTATTAACGTGTGATAAGGATTAGACACCTGGATAATTATAATAATTGTTTTCATCTTGGCACAAGAACCCTTTTGTTCGGAAAAGGTCATTGTTTTTTTAATTGACCTCCAAATCTTAGTATTAAATCCCCCTCTCTCGCTCTCTCTCTCTCTCCCTTTCTCTCCCTCTCTCTGTATATATATATATATATATGTATATTTACACACACACACACACAC
>NW_026378647.1:0-216 GCF_001194135.2 Octopus bimaculoides | reverse complement strand
TTGAACTTATCTTTCACACAAATTACGTTTTGTACCACACAAATCTTCAGACGTGGTGAGTTGAAACTCAGTATTAATGTACTCTAGTTTGTGAATGTTTCTTTTGGTATATGTGAGTGTATTATTAGTTGTGTGTGCATGTGTGTGGTGTGTCTGTGTGTGCATAGTTCTTGTCTGCATTCATATGAGGTTCACGTTCATTGACTCAGTACTATT
>NW_026378646.1:0-352 GCF_001194135.2 Octopus bimaculoides | reverse complement strand
TGTGTGTGTGTGTGTGTGTGTGTGTGTGTGTGTGTGTGTGTATAACTAGAACTTTTATTGCACAGCTGACGTTTTCAGGTATCGTTTCCACGCAAACGCAGATTACACGTCCCGCTATTATGAAGTCAACTATATGAAACCTTAGGTAAGGACTTGAAGGTCGAAATAGGTTATACTAATTTATATTATTGCTTCCTTATACTTACAGACACAAGCGAATATGTGTATAAGCATACATACATATATATATATATATATATGCACACATATATGCACACATATATGCACACACACACACACGCACATATATATATATATATACATATAAATACATGCATACACATATATATAT
>NW_026378645.1:0-442 GCF_001194135.2 Octopus bimaculoides | reverse complement strand
ATATATAATAGATCAGGATTTATATCCAATATATTTTTGATCATATTGCTGTATTATAGTAACAATTCCACATTTCTCGATGTATACTTTCATGCTATATACTCTGGAATATACTTTATTATAATGCTACTAATAATACTACTTTGAATTCATATTTTACTATTATTAATGTGTACATTTATATTAAATTTATATTTTTCATTTATATCTGATTATTGATGCTGTAGACGGGGCCATTAGAGCAAAGAAACAGGCCTGGAAGAGTGGGGGTAGCAGGGAATTGTATCAGATAACCAGAAGGGAAGCCAGGAGACAGGTATATCAAGCCAAGGGAGAAGCAGAAAAGAAGTTTGTCTATGTTCAGCAACATGAGGATCAAAGACTTGAAGTGTTTCAGATTGCAAGACAGTGTATGAGAGAAAATTGTGATGTCATAGGAGAG
>NW_026378644.1:0-217 GCF_001194135.2 Octopus bimaculoides | reverse complement strand
GGTTCGTAAGCAAGCTACTTACCACACAGCCACTCCTACGCCTATGGTCAGCTTTGACTAACAACCCCTTTTCCTTTTTGTTCATGTGTGTGTGTGTACACGTCTGTATGTGTGCATGTTTAGATGTGTGTACATGTGTAATTCTATAGCTTGTTTCAGCCACGAAGGCTAAGGCCACAATGGTGCCATGGCCTTAGCCTTTACACCTAAGACAAAC
>NW_026378643.1:0-452 GCF_001194135.2 Octopus bimaculoides | reverse complement strand
CTGGGGGTACCGCCTTGGATGGTTTAAGTCGAAGAGATCATTCACAGGAATAGCTATATTTTTTCGAGTTCGGCACTTATTTCGTTGGTCTCTTAAGCCGAACCGTTAATTTACGTTGATGTGAACAAACCTACACCGGTTTTCAAGTAATGGCGGGTGGGTGGACGGAGAGAAAAAACAGACACAAAGACATACACACATGTATGTGCTACAAGCATACATACATACATACATACATACATACAGACAGACAGACAGATAGAAAGATAGATAGATAGATAGATAGATATTGACATAGATATATATGCACACATGTATGTGTATATAGTTTTTATCAACAAATATTCCTTTCTCACAGAATATCCTGTTCTGGAATCCCCTTTATGTCTATGCTTTTTTCTACAACATTTATCATGTTTTATTTCAAGAAATATTTTGACTACGTGAATCTC
>NW_026378642.1:0-445 GCF_001194135.2 Octopus bimaculoides | reverse complement strand
CCTCCTCTTAATTCTTTTTTACCCTTTTTAATCCTCCTTTCACACTCTCTGTAACATTCCCGTATTTACTTAGCTCTACTCTCTCCATCACCCTTTTACTTCTCCTTTCTGCATGCCCTCTCCTATAACTTCTGTTTCACGTTAGCAGCCGGCATTATTCTGTGTCCATTATCAGTTGCAGCCAGTTTTTCAAACTGAGAGGATGTCAACTCTGTTTGACTTTCTCCTTCTTTTCCTCTTTTTTCTCTGCCCCCTGACAAACGATTGAATCCAAAACGTTGGATATTCCACTCCTCATGGCATATTCACTGTACCCCTTTCACTTTTTTCTATATATACATAGGTACATATATACAGAAATATATATATACATATACACATATATACATATAGACATACATAAATATATATATACATATATATATATACACATACATATATATAT
>NW_026378641.1:0-462 GCF_001194135.2 Octopus bimaculoides | reverse complement strand
CAGTATATACATACGCACGCACACACAATTACAAACACGTATACACAAACGCATACACATTTACACGCATACAATACTTTCTTAAATGAAACAGTTCAAGTTAATTTAGAGATTTTTATCTCGAGGGATTTTTTAAAATTTCTTTTTTGGTATTTACGTACATCTTTATGCACACTTGACTAGCCACATATAACTACATATGTGTATCTGTGTATATGTATATGCGTATGTATATGTATGCATATATACGCACAGACAAATATACGTAACTAATTGTGTGTGCGTTAGTTTTGCGTATGTGTGCATAAACGCATTCATATAATTTATTAGCACTGTATATCTCTCTAAGTAGACATTGTCATATACCTTTACATACACAAACATATAAATGTATGTGTCTGTGTGTGTGTATAATACACACACACACACACAAACACACACACACACACACACACATATATA
>NW_026378640.1:3113-3509 GCF_001194135.2 Octopus bimaculoides | reverse complement strand
TGTGTGTGTGTGTGTGTGTGTGTGTGTACGTATGTATGTATTTATGTATGTATGTATGTACGTATGTATTTATGTCTATAAACTTATATTTATACATAAATATTTATGTATATTGTTTCCATCATATTCACAGGTAAACCACACCTGAAGATACCTATTAATCCAACATAGAAAGGAAATTTGTCTTCGATAATGATTTAATGTAAACCTTCTTTAATCCAACGTCCCTCCCTCTCTCTCTCTCTCTCCATTCTTGCGTCAGACCTTAAAATCTACCAAACTGTACACTACAATTAATCAAATCAACTTATTTTTCTTTTCAGCAAATCTGAATTAAATTCAGTAAAATTATAAATCCGTTTCGGATTCTATTTGGAATATATATATATATATATA
>NW_026378640.1:1630-2135 GCF_001194135.2 Octopus bimaculoides | reverse complement strand
TATATATATGCATATATAATATGTATATATATAATCATTCACACACACGCACACATATATATGTACAAGCATACATAGATATATACATATTTACATACATGTTTCAAGTCCCTCCATAAATGTGATCGTATTTTCACAAACATTTGGCGCATGGGTGTCTCCATGCAGAGGGTGCGGGGCATCGAAAATATGAGAAATATAGGTAGGAAAGGAGACAGTAGTCTTGTATTTGTTTTCGTTGGGGCAGAGTACAGCTGTGAGGTGGAATGCCTTGCTTGAGGATAAAGCGCAACAATTACTCCCAGAACCGATCTTACGTTCTTCCCAATGAGAGAAAGTACTCACTCTTATTCACAGACACACGCAAACACGCACGCATATACCTGCAATTACACACGAACAAACACAGGGAGACACAACTCACGGTTATATATACTCACACACACATATACAAATGTAAATACATATATATATATATATATATATATATATATATATATATATA
>NW_026378640.1:0-641 GCF_001194135.2 Octopus bimaculoides | reverse complement strand
TATAAATATACGTGGGTGTATGTGTGTCCCAACATCGCTTGACAACCGATGCTGGTGTGTTTACGAGACCGGAACTTAGCAGTTCACCAAAAGGTACTAAAGGCGGTGCCCCAGCATGGCCGCAGTCAAATGACTGAAACAAGTAAAAGAATAAAGGTATAAAAGAATATATATAAATACATACATATCTGAATGTTTACTTTTGTATATTACACACACACGTACATATATGGGTATATATGTATATAGGTAGATATATATTTATTTACATGGATATATATATATACATATATCCATGTAATATATTCAGGTATGCATGTATTTGTATAATATATCCATGACATTGAGATACATTTGACAAGGCTCAGTAACTTCTCATGAAAATATGAACGTCATCATTACCAGAATCTTTTATTCTGATTTTTGCTTTGTCTTATTTTTTTTCTGTTTTATTTTTCTACGTCTCATATCAGAAAGGAAATCTTAATCATCATCGTCATCGTCATCCTAATCGTCTCTGTCACTTCAAATGTCAACGATTTATGTAACGTAATATCTCCGCCACCCACGCAAGTAGTGTCAACCGCTAAAAGACCATCCAGCAAACATTGCTATAAATACGCACACACACATGTATATAT
>NW_026378639.1:0-956 GCF_001194135.2 Octopus bimaculoides | reverse complement strand
CACACACTTTCATTCGTCAACTCAACTAGTTATCATCTCAGATCATCCAACAAGCTCCCATTCGTGACACATTCAAAGCCATTGCCCACGTATTTGACATGTGATTTATTAGTTAAAAAAATAAAAGAAGGAATTTAAACCTGGAGCTTTTAAATAATTAATTAGCAATAATTAATTAGCAATATGCCGTTAGTAGGAGTATGACTTGGAGGAAGTCCAACCACGTTTCGTGGTTCGCTTCCTCAACAACTCTTTTATAGGATCCAGTGACTAAAGACATCATCAGGAGGAACCACGTCTGGTTTCGGCCCCTACTCCTCTACAGTTTTCGACGTGGCACGCCCCCCCACCCTTTCGGAGGTGTTTTCAGCTCTGGTGTTGCGTGCATTTCTTCTTTCTCCTTTTTTTCTTCTGTTCCTAGGCCTTTTCGATGCAGCGTCAACGAGTGTCAGCGGGCGACTAACCATCCTGCCAAATTTCCCTTTAAATACCCGCTGGTAGGCTCCAGAAGCCAGCACCAGCTAGTTGTCACGTAACACTGTCTAAACTTCAACTGAGTTTCAGAGTTTACTATTTCTTATATATTTTCAAGCTCTTTTGCAGTCGGCTCGTTGGTCTAGAGGTATGATTTTCGCTTCGGGTGCGAGAGGTCCCGAGTTCGAATCCCGGACGAGCCAAACTTTTCACTTTAGTTTTTCTTTAGTTATTTCGATGAATTGCAATACTTTATTTTTCCTATAATTCCATCATCCCTGTTCCCTTCCTTTCTCGAGTAAAAGGATTTCGCAGTTGTTGGGTAAGGCTGTTTGAAATTGGACTTATTCCCAATACTGTGTTGTTATTTCAAGTCTGTAATCCATTTTCTTTCGACCCCTCTCTCCCGCTCTTTCTCTCTCTGTGTATGTACGTGTGGTGTGTGCGTACGAGTAGATGTAATCGCCTTACCTCGGTTTTCC
>NW_026378638.1:0-304 GCF_001194135.2 Octopus bimaculoides | reverse complement strand
GCAAACAGTTTTTGTGAAAACTGGGTTCTCGAGGTGGTCATTAAGCTCTGTGGTAATTTTGGGAGCTGTACTTTTGTGATCCATTCTAATAATTTGTGTGAGAGTCTGACAAACCCTATCTGAAAGTTTTGGTTTCTTCTGGAGTTTTGTTTTGATGAGGAGGTTTTTCCCACTTTCTCAAAGGCTGTCAGTTCTTTTTGATGCACCAAATATTTCGGCTGTTTTCGTTACACTAGCGCCTGCCATACGAACAGCAACAATTTGACCTCTTTGAAAGTTCGATAGATCTGTCATTTTAATGAAT
>NW_026378637.1:0-373 GCF_001194135.2 Octopus bimaculoides | reverse complement strand
ACACACACACACACACACACACACACACACACACAAATATAATATTGACACACTCTCTGCTCCGAAATTGCTCGTGCAAGGCCAGCAATTTGGGGTAGGGGTTAAGTTGACCGCAGTGTCCAACTGGTACTTGTTTTATAGACCCCAAAATGATATAAAGCAATGTCGACATCGTCAGCATTTGAACTCGGAATATAAAGACGATCGAAATACCACTAAGCATATCGCCCGGCGTGCTAACGTTTCTTATTTCTTTATTGCCCACAAGGGGCTAAACATACAGGGAACAAACAAGGACAGACAAACAGATTAAGTCGATTACATCGGCGGTATTTGAACTCAGAACGTAACAGCAGACGAAATACCGTTAAGC
>NW_026378636.1:0-423 GCF_001194135.2 Octopus bimaculoides | reverse complement strand
CCCCACACACACACAAGCACAGGTTGTGTGGCATATGAATTTTCAGGTGAAAAATATGGTCCTGTTTGCTTATCAATAGAAGTACACATAGGGAGTTCATGGATAGCAGGGATCCATAGAGGGAACTTGAGTCCTATATATAGCATGGACTATTAGAAATAGCAGTCAAACAACTTTCCAAGTAAACCACCGCCAGGTGAAAAAACACAGCAGAACACTGTTAGATCACGTGCTTGTGAATGTATAATATAATATATCATATATCGTACATACATACATACATACATACATACATACATACATACATACATACATATGTGTGTGTATACGCGTACACAGAAATCTAACCCCCAAATATACTTGAATATATATGCACGCGCGACCATACACACACACAAACACACACACACACATATATGTATG
>NW_026378635.1:0-755 GCF_001194135.2 Octopus bimaculoides | reverse complement strand
TACATATGTGTGTATATATATACACACATATATGTATGCATGTATGTATGCATGTATGTATATGTACGTATGTATGTCTATAGACAAACAGTTAAGTCTTTTTATTGTACACTTGTATCTCTGTGTACGTGCGCGTGTGCACGTATGTGTGTATGTTTGCGTGTGTTTGTCTAACTACCGGTCTGACCATCTATCTATCTCTCTCTCTCTGTCTGGCTGTCTGTTTGTGCCTCACCGGAAATTGTTTGAGTGTTATTTATCAAAATGACTTATTTTACCAGCACAGAAAATCCACAGTTTAAACGACGATCTGTCTTCAGTTGCAGGTCATCCTAACCGAATTAGCGAACGCAGACGAGTGCCAGCAAGGGCGGATAATTACTCTAATATTTCAAACGCTTAATATACAGGCATTTGGTACATAAGAGCTTATTCCTTCCGGCAGAAGCTGGAATTGATGTCACCAACATTTACAATTGTCTCTAACATTTAAGATAACAACAAGTTAGAATTTAATAGAAATTAATGACTAATATTGCCTGTCGGATCATGAAGCCCGCTTTGCTCCAACGTGGCTTCGGGGTTTTATCCTATTGCACTGCAACTTTAGGTTAGTGCTTTTTGCCATAGCCCCGGGACCGACCAGTGCCCTGTGGGTAAATTTGAATTTGGCAGACGGAAACTGAAACTTTGCGGTAGTCTATCGTGTGTGTGTGTGTGTGTGTGTGTGTATATATATATATATACACACATAT
>NW_026378634.1:0-470 GCF_001194135.2 Octopus bimaculoides | reverse complement strand
ATATATATATATATATATACACATATGTGTATATGTATCTATATGTATATGTATATACTTATGTATATAAATATATATGTATGTCTATACATATTATATACATACATACACACATTTGTGGATGTGCATAGGTTATGCAATGATATGGGTACTTATGCGTAGATACGTTTTTTGTATATATGTATGCATATGCGTTGATATAAATACATACATACATACAAACATACATACATAAACACTCTCCTATCCATATTCGCATGCATGCGTGATATGTATTATACATGCATACATATACACATACATAAATACACACTCACACACATATATATATATGTATGTAAACGTGTGTATATATGTGCATTTTATATATACATATATATGTATGTGGATTACATATATATACACTCATACATACACGCATTGACATGTAAGCATGTGCATATATATATATATATATATATATATATATA
>NW_026378633.1:0-201 GCF_001194135.2 Octopus bimaculoides | reverse complement strand
GACATGAAACTGTTTCAACCGCGGGTTATTACATATCAAGTGACCTTGCAGTCGACCTCTTCAACTAGAAGACACTCACACACATCCGTAGGGTTTTGAGATAGTAATTTTCATTCTCCACAAACCTGGGTATTTCTAAGATCCTACGTACATACATACATACATACACCTATTCATACTCACAGACATACGTATATATAT
>NW_026378632.1:0-300 GCF_001194135.2 Octopus bimaculoides | reverse complement strand
TGTATGCGGGTATATATATGTATATGTACAAATATGTATAGTTTTTGGCGAGTATGTGGGTGAGTATGTGTGTGTTTCAAGCGAGAGTGTTTTAGTATATAAATATAGGCGAATGTACGGATTGGTGCGCTTACGCGAACAATATAGACTTCTATACTCCCTTACTTTTACCCCCTCCCCTTACTTAGTGGTCTATACCTCTTTTGTTTTAATAATGCTCAGCGACACAGTAATTTTCCTTTATTTAACCGTCATTTTTCACAGGAATTTTCAATAGCCGGATAACTGAAGAGATGTTGG
>NW_026378631.1:0-350 GCF_001194135.2 Octopus bimaculoides | reverse complement strand
TATATATATATGGAGACGTATGTACGTATGCACATACATTTGTTATTGATTATTTCTTGCACAGACGTATGTGACTACATAGGTGACAGTAACAATACATCAACGTGTCTATTACTGGACTTTTGTGCGTTGATTCATTAAGTTTTCATTCACGCATATTTTGTTTTGGTTTGAAGTTTTTATATTTTTAGTTTCCAGTGAGTGACTTCTGACAATTTATTCCCTATATTACCAATTCCCAAAATCATTAACTGCCTTTCAATGTCCATAGCGACACGTTAGAAAGTCATTATAAGTCGTGTGTGTCTGTGTTGTGTGTTTGTGTATGGGTGCGTGCGTGTCTGTGTGTG
>NW_026378630.1:0-740 GCF_001194135.2 Octopus bimaculoides | reverse complement strand
TATATATATATATATATACATACTTATATATATAATTATAGAACTCAGCAAGACAGACAAACATAATACACACTTGTTATATACACTCCTCTCTCCTTAATTTCTGGGAAAAGCTTCTCTTCCTCTTTTTTTCTCTCTCTCTCTCTCCCTCTCTCCAAGTGGTTGTGCCTTTACACTCATACAAACGTAAACACACACATATATATATATACGCATATATATATATGTAAACACACTTTAAAAAAATACATACACACAGAAATATATAAAGTTGCACATGCATATAAATACACACATATATGAATATATAACAGACACATGCACATGTATGTATATATATAAAGGTATATAATATAAAGTTACTTATATATACAGCCACACACACACACATATATATTAATTACATTATATAAATACCGGCAAAATACAACGTTGCTTTCGAAAGCTTGGCTATTTTTTCCCTCCTCCTGTTGATAATTTTACATCATACAAGTTATGTCTTGGAAATTATTGCCTTTGTTCCTCTTGGGAATACTGTTAGGTAAGTGGCCGAATTCTTCGGGGTTCATTTATCTATTTATTTGTCCCCCACCCCTACTTTTTTTTTTTGCTCTTGTTTTACGATTTATAACATCGAATTTATTCTTTCTTCTTATTTTATTCTTTCACTCCGTTATACGATATCATACATTATCTTATATATATGTTTTATATATATATATATATATATATATATATAT
>NW_026378629.1:0-280 GCF_001194135.2 Octopus bimaculoides | reverse complement strand
TATATATATATATATATATATATATATACTTATGTTTATGTTTATTTCTATATATGAAATAACATAGATGTTGTTGCCTGCTGGAATTTGCGTCTTTTGACTTATGTAACAGGTATACATATATATGTTTTTAATCGTGTTTATATGTTGTTATGACATGCTACACTTCTATAAATTCTTACATATTTTCACAGTTCTATTAATAGAAACATAGCGAAGTATGAATGGCTAGCTGGCTGGCTGACTGGCTGGATGGATGGATGGATGGATGGATGGATGG
>NW_026378628.1:0-594 GCF_001194135.2 Octopus bimaculoides | reverse complement strand
TTTTTTTTTTTTGTGCTGGGGAGGAAGTCTTGTCGCTGGATTTGAACTCGTGATGTGAAGCGAGATAAGATATCGAAAAGCATTTCGTCTAGCGAATATAACAATCTACTGTCCTTATAATCGTTTCTAACAGGCGCAAAGCCATAATTTTGTGGGAGCAGTTTAGTCGAATTCGAACACAATATTTGATTGGTATTTCATTTATCGACCCCCGGATGGATGAAAGGTAAATGTTTTCTTACATTCATAGAAAACACAGAGACTGTGACGTACACAACATATTTTCATTTTTCATGGTGAACAGAGAAATCGAAACTAATTCACAGATCGGTTTGCAGAGAGCATACAATACGCGTTTCTCTATTTCTCTCAACAACAGGGAAGTAAAACTTTGTAAATAAAACCCACACCTAGCAGACCAGTTGCTGATAACGATAGTAATGATAACAGTAAGGAAAATAATCAGAAATGACAGCATCAGAGGATGTTTACATTTCATATACACGTAAATTAGTACTCCACCTACTAAAACACACACACACACGTATTAGGCGCAGGAGTGGCTGTGTGGTAAGTAGCTTGCTTACCAACCAC
>NW_026378627.1:0-690 GCF_001194135.2 Octopus bimaculoides | reverse complement strand
ATATATATATATGTATATATATATGTATATGTGTGCATGTATATATATATTTATGTATGCATGCATATGTATATAGATGTATATATATATACATTATATATATGTATGAGCGTGTGTGTATGCTTGTGTGTAAACCTATACTGGTGTGTTTATGCCCCGTAACTTAGCGGTTCAGTACAGAGATCGAGAGAATTAGTACTAGGCTTACAAAGAATAAGTCCTGGAGTCAATTTTTTAGACTAAGGTGGTTACCAGCATGTCTACAGTCAAATGGCTGAAACAAGTAAAAGAATAAACGAATAAATGTATATGAGTGTGTGTAGGTATGCGTGTGCATATATATATATATACATATATACAAGCATGTATATATCAATATATATATATATATAGAGTTATATATATATATATGGATTTGTTGTTACGTATGCATTGTCCGGGCAAAACAGCACATAGTTTTCACACAATATGTGCATGAGCGCCGTGGACAGGAAGTCTAGTCACCTCTGATTTAGTTTAGATACATAATGCTGATAAGCCACAAAAAATGTCGAAACAGCGTTGTTTATCACTCCTGGATGAGAGTCGCGGTGTGGGGTTGCTTCGCCCTGTTGATGACCTTTCGGGTGTTTTAATATATACATATATACATATTTATATACATACATATATACATATATATATATATAT
>NW_026378626.1:0-230 GCF_001194135.2 Octopus bimaculoides | reverse complement strand
CAACAACAACAACAGTAACAACAACAACAACAGTAACAACAACAACAACACAAGCAACAACACCAACAAGTGTCACTTGATTTCAATTGAATTTTCGTCATTTATTTTGTTCTGCTTTTTGTAACATTTTCTATTGTATTCTTTGCTGTTGATGTTGTTGCTGTTGTTGGTGTCCTCTGCACCTTTTTCTTTTGATTGTTTCGTCATGTATGTATGTATGTATGTATGTA
>NW_026378625.1:0-270 GCF_001194135.2 Octopus bimaculoides | reverse complement strand
TTTGGGAGCGAAATAGTTTTGTTTATATTTCACAACTATGAAACAAAAATTTGTCAATCCCGCCCCCAACCCGTTTTTCTGACCACAAAAAGGGTTTGGTAATTTTTCAGATTAACACCTGAACGATTTCCACTAGGGTTTTAGGGTTAGGGTTAGGATTAGGGTTAAGGTTAGTGTTAGGGTTAGGGTTAGGATTAGGGTTGGTGTTAGGATTACGGTTTTAGGGTTAGGGTTTAGGATTAGAGTTAACCTAGAAGGGACAGGCCCCTT
>NW_026378624.1:0-759 GCF_001194135.2 Octopus bimaculoides | reverse complement strand
TCTTCTTCTTCTTCTTCTTCTTCTTCTTCTTCTTCTTCTTCTTTATATTTCTCGTTCGACATTTTCCTTTCCCCTTAATAGCTTTCTGTCATTCCTGGACTTTTTACAATAAAAAAACTGTCTGTTGCATGATGTCTTTTTTTCTTTTAGAATTCCTTCCTTCTTTCTTTTTCTTCCATTATGGTGCATCCTAAGGAATTTTGTCCCCTTTTCCCTATGAATTAGCCTATTTGACTTCACTTTCTTTCAAATATATAGGTTAATTGACGCTGGGGTTTGTACTTGTTTCCATGTTGTCTACTTTCCCGCCAATTTTGTCGTATTCATTTAGAGAATCACATCTGTCTGGTTTAAGGCGTCGAACTAACAGAATTTGCAGACGACATGCTGTACTGCTTGGCATTCGCGCCCGAAGCCCCAATACGAACATTTCAGAGAGTTTGGGTGTCAATCTGAGGACAGCACAGAGGATTCGGAAAGACTTGGAACAGTCTAATGGTGATTACGGCGGTACGGCAAATTTGTAGCAGAATGAATTGCGTGATGGTGCTTTTTTTTTCTCACAGACGGAGCCCAACTTACCCTACTATACTGTGTAGTCGACAAAATGAAGAACAAATAATGCGCATGCGCGAAATTAGAAATGTAAAATGGCGACAATTTACCTATCGTACTGTGTTTTATATAGTTTTATATGGATGGATGGATGGTTATGCATATGTATGATGTATGTACGTACGTATATATATATATATATAT
>NW_026378623.1:0-636 GCF_001194135.2 Octopus bimaculoides | reverse complement strand
AGAAGAAGAAGAAGAAGAAGAAGAAGAAGAAGAAGATGATGAAGAAGAAACGCAAACGTTACTAAATAGCGCTGTGGCTTCTAATTTGGCAAGTTATAACGATTTCTCTTTTCCTGAAAAGTAATGCTTTATCAGTATTCTTTGCTGAGGTCGACCACACCACACCACATCATATCACACTACGGACAGTACACACACACACACACACACACACACACACACAGAAATACACATAGGCACGTGACACCCAATATACCACACCACGTATCAGATGCACTCATACACTCACAATACCTCAACTCCTCATTCATACTTCTTATTCCATCACAATTTTGAAGCAACTTTTTTCTGACAAACCAACCGACCAACCAACCAACAAACCAACCAACCAACGAACAAACAAACCAACCAACCAACAAACCGTCCAACTAACCAATAACACTCGACTGTGTGTTTGCTTGTTAATGTGCTTGACAGTATGTCTGTGTGTTCACCTTCGTGACTGAAATACACCACCAGTTCGATCGTTTGAGACGATGGAACAGATATTTTTGCATTCATGAAATATCTTGCGTTAACTATTGAAGCTCAAATATCATTACAACCCATTCCAACCCGCACTCACATTTGCATTAT
>NW_026378622.1:0-249 GCF_001194135.2 Octopus bimaculoides | reverse complement strand
GTTGATAGAGTCCACACAAGCCCAGCAAAAGTCACCAGTGGTGTCCCTCGGGGGACGGTCTTTGGTCCTCTCCTCTTTATAAGTTACATAAATGAACTTTCCAGCGTCGTAAATCACTACAAAGTGAAAATATTTGCTGATGACACGAAACTCCAGCAAATCATCAAAGAAGAAGAAGACCGAAGCCGATTCCAGACTCATCTATATGCTGTGAGTCAATGGGCAGATCAAAACAAAATGAAACTGAAC
>NW_026378620.1:0-658 GCF_001194135.2 Octopus bimaculoides | reverse complement strand
TCCGATCTATATGACGTGGTAAGAAGCTTGCTTCCCAATCACATAGTTCTAAGTTCAGTCCCACTGCATGTCACCTTGAGCAAGTGTCTTCTTCTGTAGCCTCAGACCCACCAAAGCCTTGTGAGTGGATTTAGTAGACAGAAACTGAAAGAAGCCAATCGTATATATATATATACATTCTTTGTGATTTCTTCTTTGTGATGTAATCTTGGGAGGGAATATATTTGCGGCTGAAGATAGCTTCAAACCATCCTGTCTATCAATCATATACTCATATAATGATGCAACGACTGTTTGTGTATAAAGCTTGAAACACGTGTACCGCGGAATTACTTTGTGTTCTGTTTTGATTTTGCGTTTTTGTATATATGTTTGTGTGTATGTGTTTGTGTGTCTGTGTTTGTCTCCCCAACATCGTTTGACAACCGATGCTGGTGTGTTTACGTCCCCGTAACTTAGCAGTTCGGCAAAAGAGACCGATAGAATA
Source organism: Octopus bimaculoides (assembly GCF_001194135.2). Lineage (NCBI taxonomy): Eukaryota > Metazoa > Mollusca > Cephalopoda > Octopoda > Octopodidae > Octopus > Octopus bimaculoides. The sequence goes on along the minus strand of NW_026378620.1, from coordinate 171 downwards.
AGTACTAGGAGTCGATTTGCTCGACTAAAAGCGGTGCTCCAGCCTGGCCGCAGTCAAATAACTGAAACAAGTAAAAGAGTATACATATATACACACATATATATATATGCACATATATATTCATATATATATATATATATATACATATATATGTACATATATATACATATA
>NW_026378619.1:0-596 GCF_001194135.2 Octopus bimaculoides | reverse complement strand
ATTGAATAGTGTTCAGTCAACGGTCAATCATGTATATATAGGGGGTTGTATTTTATGAAAGTTGTCATCTGTCTGTCGAAAGATAAATTTGTTGTGTGTGTGTGTGTGTGTGTGTGCATGTACACATATGCATATATATATATATCATAATCATCATCATCATCATCGTTTAACGTCCGCCTTCCATGCTAGCATGGGTTGGACGATTTGACTGAGGACTGGTGAAACCGGATGGCAACACCAGGCACCAATCTAATTTGGCAGAGTTTCTACAGCTGGATGCCCTTCCTAACGCCAACCACTCAGAGAGTGTAGTGGGTGCTTTTACGTGTCACCCGCACGAAAACGGCCACGCTCGAAATGGTGTCTTTTATGTGCCACCCGCACAAGAGCCAGTCCAGGGGCGCTGGCAACAATCTCGCTTGAAAACCCTACAAAGTCCAGTCAGGCGGTACTAGCAACGGTCACGCTCAAGATGGTAAATCTTATGTGCCACCCACACAAGAGGCAGTCCAGGGGCACTGGCAAAGATCTCACTTGGCTTGGAGGGTCTTCTCATGCACAGCACATTTCCAAAGGTCTCGGTCAGTAGTCAT
>NW_026378618.1:0-288 GCF_001194135.2 Octopus bimaculoides | reverse complement strand
CAAGCCTTTGTGGACTTCTTCCAGATGTAAGGAACAGCGGAGATTGATATGTTATGCTACTTGTCTGAAATAGAAGAAATATGCATTAATATTACCTACAGAGAAAGTTGAACCCGCATAAAAATATTTGACTCCAAACACCTATTTCAGCGCTTTTATTCTTGTTTTCATGTTTATTTGGTTTTTGCTTATGGGAACATTTCACATCTCTCAGAAGAGAAAGTTGAAGTTATAGCAATCGAGGTGATCATTCATATAAAACGTCAAATATGAGTACACACGCACGCG
>NW_026378617.1:0-285 GCF_001194135.2 Octopus bimaculoides | reverse complement strand
CATCAAAAAGGTTAATCCATTGCTTTATGTATGTGTGTATGTATGTATGTGTGTATGCATGTATATGTGTATGTGTGCATGTTTGTATGTATGTATGAATGCATACATACATGCATGCATGCATGTATACATGTATATATATGCATGTTTGTGGGGGTGGGAGTGTATGTGTGTGTATGCATGTGTGTACGTATGTTTGCATATATGTATGCATAAGTGTGTGTATGTACGATTGGACGTGTATATATATATATATATCAATTTTTTTTCTCCATTTTTTTTCTC
>NW_026378616.1:0-562 GCF_001194135.2 Octopus bimaculoides | reverse complement strand
ACTGCATCTCATCTAGACTGACTCTCTCCCTAATTAGTTAGGCTATGACCATCTCCGTAAACTTCATTACCTGATCCAACAACTTGATACCTCTGTAATTATTTGTATATAAAGCGTCACCTTTACCTTTGTAGCAGTTGACTATGGTGTTGCTACACCAGTCATTGTGTGACTCCTTCGTGTATCACCTGGTTGACTATACGGGTGACTAGGCTATAGCCGACACCACCAGATATTTTGAGCATCTCTGCGGTGATTCCTGATGAGTCGGGGGGTTAACCTGTCTTCATACCCTTAATTGCTTTATCTACCAAGGTACTGTCAATTCGGATAGCTGGTCCCTCTGTTGGATCGGCATCCGGCAGACTCTTTCTCCCATTCATTCTCTTTATTTAGCAACCTTTCGTAGTGGCGTCTCCAAACCTCTCTCTTTGCAGCTTCATTTAATGCAAGCGAACCATCATCCATGCGGGCACATTTCTCTCCTACGATATTCACGATTCTCTCTCACGCACTGTCTTGCAACACGAATTACCTCAAGTCTTTGGTCCTCACGGCGCAG
>NW_026378615.1:0-565 GCF_001194135.2 Octopus bimaculoides | reverse complement strand
TGTCCGCTCTGACGAACAACGGGAAGTTGTCGTATAAGGAAACATCGAGTAGCTGCCAGGCATGACAAAATTTGTCGATGCATCATATACATACACGTGCGCGAGAGTTTGCGTGTGTGTTTGTGAGTATACACACACACACATATATATTACACATACATATTTGTCGTCTATCAACTTTTAAAAATTACCAGAATTTAAACATATCTTTTCATTTTTATTTTTGTCTATCTATACATAAGACATAATGTTAGTAATCAAGTTAGTATTTTCAGAATGACATTTAAATACCTTGTGAATATATTCGAGGTTTTAAAAAATCCTAGAATATCTCGAGGATATTCAGGAATTAATTGTTTAACTGAGCATTTTATTTTATTTATTTCATTGTTCACATTAGTTTCAATGGTTATAACAATAATAATCTTTTCTACATTAGCCACGAGACTCGAAATTTTCGGGGGAAGGGAACAGTCGATTACATCGACCCCCAGTGTTTCACTGGTACTTATTTTATTGACACCGAAAGGATGAAAGACAACATCGGGCCTCGGCGGAGTTTGAA
>NW_026378614.1:0-415 GCF_001194135.2 Octopus bimaculoides | reverse complement strand
AGTGACGATACCTCTTTGAGCATGATCCTATAAATCGAAAAAAAAAATTTTTTTAAAAAAGAGCGAGCACTTCGCTCTCATGTGTCTATTCCCTGCTGAGGTTACCATGGTGTTTTCCGTAGGCTTTTCTCTCCATGGATAAACCTAATGTTACCCCATTTTACACAATTGACATTTTCTGTCAATTAATTAAATTGTGTTTAATTAATTGTGTTTAATTAAATTTTGTTAACGTATGTATTATTTCATTCCATTTGTTTATCTATGTATTGTATTATACTTTGTTCATATTATTATTGGTTTATGGGTAACATGTCACAAGCAGCAGAAATATAACAACAAACTGTTACTCGGAGTTTCAGTTTCCCGTTCATCGGACAGTTTTGTTAGCTAACAAAACTGTCCGATAAACGGG
>NW_026378613.1:0-348 GCF_001194135.2 Octopus bimaculoides | reverse complement strand
GTGGGAGCATTCCATTTTCTCTGCCAGTTCCCTTGTCGTTTAACGAGAATCTTCGCGTAAAAGTTGGTTTAATCGCTCTTCATCTAACTCAACTGGACGGCCAGAACAAGGTGCGTCTTTCAGGTCAAAATTTCCATTTTTGAACTTGGACTACCAATCACGAGCGGTTCTTTCAGCTATGGCACCCTCTGCATACACAACACAAATGTCGCGAGCAACTTTTGCGGCCTTAGAACCTTAATTAAAAGCAAAAGTACGAGGTGTCGAAAATGTTCGTTTTTCTTAACTTGACCTTCCGTTTTAATGATCTGAAAATAAACAAAAATTAACTAAAATTAACTATAAAAA
>NW_026378612.1:0-723 GCF_001194135.2 Octopus bimaculoides | reverse complement strand
ATATATATATATATATATATATATATATATATATACGTGTGTATGTGTGCTTGTGTCTGTGTCCCCATCACTATTTGACAGCCGGTATTGGCTTTTTTGCATCCTCGTAACTTAGCGGTTCGGCAAATGAGACCGGTAGCATAAGTACAAGGCTTTAAAAAATAATAATAAAATAGAAATAAATCCTGGGATCGATTTGTTTGACTAAAACCCTACAAAGCAGTGTTCCGGCAAGGCCGGAGTCAAATGACTGAAAGAAGCGATGGAATTAGAGTCTAAAAGAATAAAATATCACAAGATTATATGCTTGTCTGTGTGTGTGAAATAAATATTTTCTCGACGACTGGTAGTAATAATGAAGATTATAGAACAGTTAACATGCAGCATATACACATTGCATTACTGGTGTTCCTTCTATCAAGACTGCCTAAACGAAAATATAACTTGAAACCAGCTTAACGCAACTCAGAAACGAAATGGATTAAACAGAGCACGGCACTATATTTAGCCCGGGTTTAACAGTTTGTGGTAACTTAGTAAAGTGTATTTTTTCACATATAGGCATCAATATTGCCATTAGCATAAAAAGTCGTTCGGGATAACCTATTATAATATATTCGCATATTTTTGGAGGAATATATTGTACAAAGAACCAGATTATGCTGAAAGGTGTAATTTTTACGAAGTTGTAAGAGGTTCACGTTTTCGATCCTTGTCCAAAGA
>NW_026378611.1:0-362 GCF_001194135.2 Octopus bimaculoides | reverse complement strand
TATATATATATATATATATATATATACTAACACATGCACACACATACATACACATACATATACACATACTTGTTGCCACTAATGCATTGATGCATATGAATTCCAAGATCAACACACTCCACCAAATGCAATACCAATGATTCTCATCCAAATCTTCCCAAAACACTATTTCCAATCACAAGAACACTTACTGCATCTCCATACCTGCAGCTCTATTCTATCTGTTTGTCATTCTTTTTCCCCAAATGCACTTTCCTCTTCAGTGTAAATATATGCACATATACATTAATATGTGTTTGTGTGTATATATATATATATATTCATATAAATATATATATATATAAATATATATATATATATAT
>NW_026378610.1:0-306 GCF_001194135.2 Octopus bimaculoides | reverse complement strand
CAGTTTATACATATAACTATGCGTATAGTGCGCTTGTGTGTGCATTTAGTTTTGTATGTGTTTTAGTGTAAATATCCATGATCGCATCTAGCTTATATGTATGTTCGTATATCACGCAAAACTATAGATAGTCATCTGTATAGTCATATACGGCTGTAATTATAATTCGTTTCTTTTACATACTTTACTTTCGATCTTTCTCTCTCTTTCTATATTTATAAGGTGTGTATGTGTGATTATATTCATGGATCCATCTATCTATCCGTCCGTCCGTCCATCCGTCTGTCTGTCTGTCTGTCTGTCTGT
>NW_026378608.1:0-299 GCF_001194135.2 Octopus bimaculoides | reverse complement strand
ATGCACTGCTCTCTCACTCAATAATAGTAATAATAATAATAATAATGAATATAGTAATAATAATAATAATAATGAGTATAATAATAATAATAATGAGTATAATAATAATAATAATAATGAGTATAATAATAATAATAATGAGTATTTTTGATGTTATATACTCCGAGAAACTTGTATGGTTAATGTAATATATTCAGAATTATCCAACGGAGCATATCTTTAAACACTTATCTAGCGAGAATATTATTGGATTTATATATTAACTGTCGAATAGCCCATTTTGAATATCTGAGAGCCAA
>NW_026378607.1:208-521 GCF_001194135.2 Octopus bimaculoides | reverse complement strand
TTCAAATAATTCAGATAAAAGTTTATACCCTTATTTGAATTCTCGAGGCCTGAGTGTTGGAATCATGCAAAATATAAGTAAATACTGCACGTCATATATTACACCACTAGAGTGATTGTGGCAATCCACCGACCCATGAGTTTTCAATTGTATCAAATTAATACTGGACCTTGTATTTATAGTATTTATTATCTAAAGAGCTGCGGAAACGATTGCATTCAGAATAGAAACACATGCGTGCGCATAGTATACGCGTGCATGCGTAGATACATGCATAGATACATACATACATACATACATACATACATACATA
>NW_026378607.1:0-198 GCF_001194135.2 Octopus bimaculoides | reverse complement strand
TACATACATACATACAGGAGAAAGCTAATTCGAAGACTACAGATCCAATCGATCACTGGAACTAAAAATCTGTAAAACTTTCCAGAAGATTATCATCTAAATATTTATGCAACTATATGCATGACAATACATAAAACATACATATCTGCACATACATACATGCATACATACATACATGCATGCATGCATACATACATA
>NW_026378606.1:0-372 GCF_001194135.2 Octopus bimaculoides | reverse complement strand
AGCAGGAGAACCCAGTCATGGCTGTCAAACAATTTCTGCGACCACATCACTCCTGATATCTGGCCACCTAACTCCCCAGAGTGCAACCCCCTTGATTTTTATGTGGGGCACATTTGAGCGAGAGACTAACATAACTCCTTGTAACACCAAAGATGAACTGAAGGCAAGGATTATGGCAGCATTCACCAACAAGAAGACCGCCTAGAAGAGTTGCATGAGATCCCGAAGTCGTTTAGAGGCTGTTGAAGCCAATGGCGATTTTATTGAATAAATTTACTCATTAGTATATCAAGCTATTTTTATGTAATCTTAGTAAATATATCTGTTAAAATGTGATGTCAGTGATATTTCCATTTTTGCGTAATATAGGCA
>NW_026378605.1:0-745 GCF_001194135.2 Octopus bimaculoides | reverse complement strand
AAAAATACAAACGAAAACAAAAAAAGGGGGAAGATATAAATGGATCACGTGACTAACTACACGAAGTTCGGGGTCAATACTGAACGCTTAACAAACCATCGACACAGTACGGTTCAAAGATTACAAACGAATCAATCACAAGCGAAGATTAGACATAAGCACGAAACTTGCTTCGCCATTTTCTCGCATTCATTTTCATCGCCTTTTCATAGCATTTCCACATCCATTTTTATTCAAACTAATCAATATATTCATCATCTGTTGTTGTTGTTCTTCTTCTTCTTGTTGTTGTCTTTATTGCTGTTGTCGTTATCGTTGTTGTTGTTGTTGTTCTTGTACGCTAATACTGTTGTTCCTTTCCGAGTTATCTGTGCTTCTTTCTTTTTTTTTTTTTTCATGTTTCAAAAAGTTTTTTTTTTTTTTTTTAATCAATCGAGTTGTCTGTTTATCTATTTATCATTCGGAAAGTTCATCCATTTATCGATCTCTTGTCTCACACTATCTTATTTTTCTCTCATCTCTCATCTCTCTCTCTCTCTCTCTCTCTCTCTCTCTCTCTCTCTCTCTCTCTCTCTCTCTCTCTCTCTCTCTCTCTCTCTCTTATCTGTCTTTGCTATCTTATTTCTTTATCGGTCTTCCTGCGTATCTATTTATCTGACATATGACTGACCGCGTAGGCAAAGTGATCAGTTGACAGGCAGATAGATGCTCTCACAAAGTTATAGATACATACGCATAGATAGAT
>NW_026378604.1:0-1941 GCF_001194135.2 Octopus bimaculoides | reverse complement strand
TACAGACACCCACAAAAACACACACACACATGCATATACACATTATATATATACATATCATATACTATATGACCACACGCATACATACACATACACGGACGTACACAGAGACACATACGCACACTCACCTACAGAGCTTGTCTAATTTCCGTGTTGTATAAAATTTCATTATTGTTGTATCTGTATCAATTTTTATTACATCCACCTTAGATTAGGTCTTGACGTTTATCGTCTCGGTTCCTTCGGCTCTTATCTTTGAGACATTCCAAAGTTTTTGGTTGAGTGGTTTGATTTCAATCTAATAAATTTTGCTTGTTTCTATCTTGATCTTCGGTTACTAACATTGAAGAAAACAATCTGGTCTGCGTTGAGTGTATAGAACCAGAGCTCCAGGAATTATTTATCTGCGTGTGTGGGTAGAGAAGATATCTCGGCTTCTAGATTATGTTTTGTTTATTTATATTTTTGAGCCGAAGTTGTCGGGAAAGTGGTGTTTATTTAAGAGCCGGGCAGATATTGTTCATTAAATGCTTTTTAATTGATTGATGGATATCTTTCGTTAACGTTTTGAACTTTATTAGTTGTTTCAGGCTCTAGACTGGGGTCATGAGTTAAGTCAATGAAATCAAATCGGCCCTGGTCCTTAAGTGTTGAAGTCTTTCTTTGTTGTGTTTGTGCCATTCGGCGAAATCACGGGAGCGCAAAACAAACCAATGTAGATTGTCAGGTTATGAGAGAAAACACACACACACAAACACACAACCCGCACACCGGCGCAGGAGCGGCTGTGGAGTAAGAGGCTTTCTTCCAACTACATAGTTCCGGAATCATTCCCACTGCGTAGTTTCTTGCAAAAGTGTCTTCTGTTACAATCTCGGGCCGACCAATGTCATATGAGGGTATTTGGTAGACGGAAACTGAAAGAAGCCTATCATATATACATATATATATATAATAATACAAATGATATGTGAGCATATGCATATATACATACATATATGTACATACCTACATCTATATGTATATGTAGATACATATTCGGGTACAGGACGTCAAAAAAACGTGGACAAAAATGGAACGAGAACATAACAAACCACAAAAAAACGAACATTTTTTTTACGGACAACAGAATGAACACATAGGAAAACAGACAGCCACATATGGAACTTTTCCTTCATCATTTGCCTCTATTCTAAACTAGGCGTTTCGAAGATGAGGCAGAACGCGCTCTTAGAATAGCTCTTCCCGCAAAGCAAAGCCTGCTAGGCGGTAACTGTAATTAATATATATTATAATGATATTTTTATTCTCCGATTTGAAGCGATAATTTCTAAGTATAAACAAATGACTGGAAACTAACCTCAAGCAGAATCGAACTCACAAATCGACGCTTTCATGGCTCCTTGCGAATCTGATTGGCCAAACGCTCACTCATCAATTTCAGTTAAATTTAATTAAGTCGATTACATCGACCCCAGTGCGTAACTGGTACTTAACTTATCGACCCCGAAAGGATGAAAGGCAAAATCGACCTCGGCGGAATTTGAACTGAGAACGTAACGGCCGACGAAATGCCGCTAAGCATTTCACCCTGCGTGCTAACGTTTCCGCCATCTCGCCGCTTTTGTGTGCGTGAAACAACTGTCTTGAGTTCCTTAATGTCTCCCTATCATAATTCCTTCGATACTTGTCTATCTTTATCTCTCTTTCTCCTCCCTCCCTTTCTCTCTACATTCTCTGCACCTCTCTCTCTCCGTTTTATACGTACAGCAAGCACAGAGAGAGAGAGAGAGAGAGAGAGAGAGAGAGAGAGAGAGAGAGTGAGAGAGAAAGTGAGAGAGACGGATGTATAGATAGATAGATAGATAGATAGATAGATAAATATGCATATACACACATACATATATGCATCTATCTATGTTTTTCGATCTGTCTATCCGT
>NW_026378603.1:0-299 GCF_001194135.2 Octopus bimaculoides | reverse complement strand
CACTTTCACACACGCCAGCTTAATTTAATTCGTCCTTAGTCGAAAGACACGTGTTTTTATGTTCTGCTATTTGCATTTGTATTTGTGTACCATTTCTCTGGGTTTTTTTCGTCCTTGTTTTCGTATACATTCGCTGCTTTTTTCCAAGGAATCTAATGCTCTTAGCTTAGTTTTTCCGTAGGGTTGGCCAGATTGGAACAATCTCGGGTATAACCAGCCAAAATTGCAGAGATAATCTGGAACTCGACCGAGGAAAGAAAACTTCGAATAACCCGTCCGTGTTTTGTCTTGTCCCTCTT
>NW_026378601.1:0-276 GCF_001194135.2 Octopus bimaculoides | reverse complement strand
ATATATATATATATATAAAATATATATATCTATATATATCTATATATACAAATAGGTCGGGCAAACCAAAGCCTTGTGAGTGGATTTGGTAGAGGGAAGCTGAAAGAAGCCTGTCGTACATATATGCGTGTGTGTGTGTCTGTTTGTCCCCACAACATTGCTTGACAACCGATGCTGGTGTGTTTATGTCTCCGTAACTTATCGGTTTGGCAAAAGAGACGGATAGACTAAGTACTAGGCTCACAAAGAATAAATCCTGGGGTTGATTTGCTCGAC
>NW_026378600.1:0-210 GCF_001194135.2 Octopus bimaculoides | reverse complement strand
CAATTTTAGTTATAGATATTGGTTTCAACACTGTTTTTACTACAAATAGTTGTCTAATTTATGTGTGTGTATGTATGTGTGTATGTGTGTTTGAATGTGCGTATGAATGAATGAATGGGTGTATGAGTGCACTTGTGAAAGTATGCACATAACTGTGTATGAATGTTTGCATGCATATTTGTATGCGCGTATATAATGTATGTATGTATA
>NW_026378599.1:0-571 GCF_001194135.2 Octopus bimaculoides | reverse complement strand
ACATAAATAAATGAAGCTTGTACGAAACGTACGTACTGCTATGACCTAATTCATTTTTGTTGCTTTTCTTCAAATTTAATTCACCAATCTCTTGATTTTGCTTTTAGATTTTACCCTACCAAATTCTAGTGCCACAAACATTTTAAGTACTACATTCAATCTTTTGATTGAATCTATACCATTATTATTATTATTATTACTATTATTATTATTATTATTATTATTATTATTATTATTATTATTATTATTATATATATATATAGAGAGAGAAAGAGAGAGAGAAAGATAAATAGATAGATAGATAGATAGATAGATAGATAGATAGATAGATAGATAGATAGATAGATAATAGATAGATAGATAGATATTATATACGTTGTTAGGGCAAATCATAATTGTTTTCTCTTGGAGCACATCTGCTTATTCCACTATTACGATCAATATCTACCCAAAATTTTCTCTGTCTGACGAATTTCTAATAGGAAGTTCCTTACATATCTATATAGCATGTTTATCTTTGTAATTCCCATTAGAAAATGAAACACTTGTAATGGAGAATAAACGATCCCAA
>NW_026378598.1:0-570 GCF_001194135.2 Octopus bimaculoides | reverse complement strand
TGTTGTTGTTGTTGTTGTTGTTGTTGTTATTTGATCACTAACGTTCTTCTATATCCTTATCTTCTACTACTATATCATATTTTTCAAACGTCTACCACTATTATCAATGAAACAAACACCACCGCCATTTTCCTTTCGCACTGTTTTTTCTCCGCGTTTCTTCCCTTTCTTCTTCCTCTTCTCCATTCCCCCTCCTTCTCACCGCCTACACTCACAGCCTTCTTTCTTTCAGTCATCTAATTACACTGACAACTGAAGATGTCGCGGGGCTACTTAACTTCAAAGGGCAACAATAATGAAGGCTCTCATTTTCAGACACCAACGGATTTAGATATAAGATTTGTGAGTGCCGGCTAAGAATTAACTGGTGATAAGCTATTTAGCTTGTAAATTAATATCTCTAATTATTGTGATAACCGGCAATTTAATATATCGACATATACTTACATACATCTTGCATTCATATACTGAAACAGACTCGTATATACACTTACATGTATACATCTACACAAGCTCACACACAAACGTGTTTGTGTGTGTATGCATGTATATGTATATATATATATATAT
>NW_026378597.1:0-416 GCF_001194135.2 Octopus bimaculoides | reverse complement strand
TGGTTCCACTACCTCACTTGATACCAACTCCCAAACAGGAAACCACTGCGTTGTTCCAAAGGTCCCATTGGTCCAGTTTAGAATGACGATCAGCTACTACAACAGCTTGGGATTCAAAGAATCACGGCTCTTTAAGATCTTGCTAGAACCCCTAAGAGATATATATGAAAGGGTTGAAGATGTTTTTAAGAATCACCTTGACCTTCAGACTCCTGATGCAACCAGTCACGTGAAAATTGCCTTTTCAAAGATGATGACATTGGCATAGCCCCAGCATGGCCACAAATTTGGGGTTGAAACACATAATGCAATAAAGAATATAATAGGATATAATAGTTAAAGGCCCTTCTCGTATCATATAGACTTATGGGTCTTGGTTTCCCGGATTTCTGGTTTTTGTGACCCATATATACACA
>NW_026378596.1:0-285 GCF_001194135.2 Octopus bimaculoides | reverse complement strand
CACACACACACAGACATGCACGCGCGCGCACACGCACACACACAGACACACACGAAATAACATATGTATATATATGAATGGACCGCCGAAATCTACAATTTTTTTTTTCATTTTCATTCTCTCTCTGTTTATTTTCTCTTATTCCTTTCTGTTGAAGAACGTAGGCTCGAAACGTAAATGACTTTTCCATCTTCCCGAGCGTCAAACTAATACACAGTCTTGTTGTTCGTACACATGTCTTCGTCTTTTGTTTTTTTATAAATTTCAACTATATATGTGTGTGTG
>NW_026378595.1:0-307 GCF_001194135.2 Octopus bimaculoides | reverse complement strand
CATGTGGTTGGTAAGCAAGCTACTTACCACACAGCCACTCCTGCATATTTTGGAGACTGGACAGTTTGAAACAGAACACGCATGAGCTGAAGCATATGAAGAAACAACAGACCTGAGAATAGATACATTCCAGTGTTGATATGATCTTAGATGCACCTATCCACCACGGTGCAATCATTTCATTGGTTCTGAAACGAGCATCAAACCATAAAACAACACTGTCAAATGAAAATATCAAAATAAACAGAGGAATGAAATAAATAGATAAATAAAATAGGAAGATTTACAGAGGAACATTGACAATGAT
>NW_026378594.1:0-516 GCF_001194135.2 Octopus bimaculoides | reverse complement strand
TAGATAGATAGGTAAATACATACATACATACATAGAGATAGATAGATAGAGAGAGAGAGAGGGGGGGGGAGAAGATGATGGGCATCCACAGTTTCCTGCTTCTAAATTCATCCACAAAAGTCAATAATACTAATTCTCTCAGTGGATATGAACTCATAACCTACCAGTTTGTGGGTCCAGCAACAAGTTGTTCACTCAGATATTTTATCTTAACTAAAAAAAAAAAATCAATAAAGATTTCGAATTTTAACTGACTTCTTAAAATTCTGAACCACATATGAAAAAAATGGTATTTTTTTCTTTATTCATTCAATATTTATGGCTAAAAAATATTTTGGTACAAAATTATTTTGCGTATGTGAAAGTTTTAGAGTATTACCGTTTCCAAATATGTTATAATTCATAGCATGGAGCATCTTCTGAGCCATATATATATACACACATACATATATACACACATATATGTATACACACATACATACATACATACATACACACATACATATATACATACAT
>NW_026378593.1:0-270 GCF_001194135.2 Octopus bimaculoides | reverse complement strand
AATCCAAGCCTAGGGAGAAGGGTAATGCTGTATGTTTCATACAATTTTGATGGGGCATAAAACGGGGCAGAACTTCCCCCGTGAAAATTCATATGCTTCGGATTTTCATGAAATTTGAACCCTAGGTATTAGAAATAAATTTTAAAATATGCCCAAAATTTCCATTTCTTTGGATGGTTCTAAGACCCCTTAATAGAAGCTTAACCCCAAATTTTAGTCCTTTTTCATGGACCAAAATTACTGAATGGATCCTTATGATATTTGGAACTT
>NW_026378592.1:0-300 GCF_001194135.2 Octopus bimaculoides | reverse complement strand
GTATTTAATACGGGAGTCTATACTGCGGCACCTTGCGTCAAAGATCGTATATAATACGGGAGTCTTTTCTGCAGCACATTCCGTAAACGATCGTATTTAATACGGGAGGTTTTGCGGCCGCACATTGCGTCAACGATCGTATTTAATACGGGAGTCTTTTTTGCCGCACATGGCGTCAACGATCGCATTTAATACGGGAGTCTATTCTGCATCACAGTCCGTCAACGATCGTATTTAAAACGGGAGTCTATTCTGCCGCACCTTGCGTCAACGATCGTATTTAATACGAGAGTCTTTTCT
>NW_026378591.1:0-462 GCF_001194135.2 Octopus bimaculoides | reverse complement strand
TAAAATCAAACTTGGTATCCCAGTTCCAAAACGCTATAAATAAGAACTTTGCTAAACATTCTCATTACTCTCAAGTCATAAAAACAAGGTTAGATTCGGTTTCTCTAACATGAAGAACATTTCACAGATAATATCTGCACAAAATATGAGGCTTTTGCATCCACTAGAGAGTTCAAACAGTAATATCATTGAACCAAACATTATTAACCCTTACCAAAATAACAATAATAACACTAATAATAATAATATAGGGAACAATAATAATAACACGACACATAATAGTAATAGTCACAACAACAAAATCATTATTTCAGAAGTCAATAGCAAAAGAATTAGTTTTTTAAGTGAAAATGCGAAACTCAGAAACACTATCTACCAATGCCAAGTTACTACTCCCACAAATACTCACTTCTATGTAGGATCTTCCTCTACACCATTATCCATTAGAATTTCTAACCATTT
>NW_026378590.1:0-284 GCF_001194135.2 Octopus bimaculoides | reverse complement strand
TATATATATATATATATACTGTTGTGTCTGGGGAGAGTAATTTTCTTATCGTGCCTTAAGATTTAACACACTCACCGTTAAAATTTCCACTTATTTCGTATTTTTATTTTCCTAAAATTTTCGTTGCGTCTTGCAACCTTTTCAATAGTCTTGACTATATGAATATATATATATCTATCCATATATATATATCCATATATCTATCCATATATATATATATATATCAATATATATATCAATAGTCTGTCATACCGGCCATGACGAAGGGAAATAGCCCTGAAACT
>NW_026378589.1:0-302 GCF_001194135.2 Octopus bimaculoides | reverse complement strand
AAGAGATGAAAATTAATTTCTCAGTTCATTTACCTTCTATGTAAAAGACGGGGTCTGATCTTTACTGCAATTAACAGGCAACGGGCAGCTTGGTTTTTATGATTCGGTATGTGAGATTTTGTCAACAAATAAATTACTCTCAATTTGCCAGCAGATCAGAAATTAGATTTTAACACAATAGGCGCAGGCGTGGGTGTGTGGTAAGAAGTTTACTACATGGTTACTTCTAGGTTTAGTTCTACGGCGTTACATCTTGAACAAGTGTCTTCTACTATAGCCTCGGGCTGACCAAAGCCTTGTGA
>NW_026378588.1:0-290 GCF_001194135.2 Octopus bimaculoides | reverse complement strand
GATAGAGTGAGTGAGTGAAGTTGTGTGTCATTGACTTACGTTGGCTGGCATGACAAGTACGAAGATTTGATTTAGCAGGAGTTGGTTTGTGTTTTATCTCTCGATCAATGTCCGGACAAGTGAAAAGGAAAGGCGATCTTTTGAAGTGGCCGGTGAATGAAGAGACATGGACAGTTTTATGACTGAACTTCTTTTGAAGTTGTGGTGAGAGGGGAGAATTGATGTGTGTGCGTATATCTGTGTGTGTGTGAGTGTGTATGTTTGATGAGGTGTGCGTGACAGAGAGAGTA
>NW_026378587.1:0-842 GCF_001194135.2 Octopus bimaculoides | reverse complement strand
CACACACACATACATTCTATCAGTTTCCGTCTACCAAAATCCACTGACAATTCTTTGGTCAGCTCAAGGCTATAGTAGAATACACTTGCCCAAGGTGCCACACAGTGGAACTGAACCCAAGACCATGTGTTTGGGAAGCAAGCTTCGTACCACACTGCAACAATATACAAAACATAATTAATTGAAATTTCCCTTTTAGTTGATGAAAGGTTAACAAATCCAACGATTGTTAGTAGATAATCTATATTGTGTGGATGATGAATAATTAAATAGTGTCATATGCATATACATTTAGTTTCACTATGAAAGAATCGATGAGCAGAAATAACAAGCAACAATTCCTCTGTCTGCATGTGTGTCCATTTATTAGACTGGCCATACTTTTTTTTTAATTTTTTTTTTTATCTAGGCCTGGTACTTATTCTATCAGTCTTTTTTGCTGAACTGCTAAGTTATGGGTATGTAAACACACCAACACCAGTTATCAAGCAGTGGTGCAGGACAAACAGGCACACACACACACACACACACACAATGGGCTTCTTTCAGTTCTATATATTTAAGAGATGAGGAATTATGTACGTTATTGCAAGTGAAATCGAACTAAATTCGACGACTGGCACCCATGCCAACGTCGTCTCTCTCATTGGACACTAAACTCGGCTTGTGAAGACCTGTTGAGGCAAGCGAAAGCGAAATCGTGATGGCACCTAGCGTTGCCTTCCTAGCACGTGTAAAGACATTCGAGCAAGATCGTTGCCAGTGCCGCTGGACTGGCTCCTGTGCAGGTTACACGTAAAATACACCATTTTTGAGCATGGCCGTTACCAGTACCGCCTGCC
>NW_026378586.1:0-455 GCF_001194135.2 Octopus bimaculoides | reverse complement strand
ACACATGTATATATATGTAAATATATAGATATATGCATACATTTACTCACATATATATAGATGCACATTTATATATGTACATGCATTATACAGACACACACAAATATATACACATATCCTGTATATATAATCTGACTAAATAGTTTTTTGCTGATGTTGTTATTGTTGTTGTTACTGAGTATTAATATTAAAATAGTTGGTGACCAATATAGATTATAGTTACGCAAAATACTATGTCTGAACTACAGCAATGATTTCAGATGAGTTACTAGGTTGTATACGTAAGCTGTATTTCATAAGGGTCTATGAGGATTTTTTGTGTTATGTAGATCAAGCAGAAGGTTATTGCAAGTAATTATACCATATGAACTTTCACCAAAGGAAACATGTTTATCATACATTTTCCTTGGTTGGTGTTAGGAAGGGCATCCAGCTGTAGAAACTCTGCCAAATCA
>NW_026378585.1:0-254 GCF_001194135.2 Octopus bimaculoides | reverse complement strand
TACACCTAAAATCACTGACACTTCATTCGACTCCTAAAATACACTAGGACAGCACATTATACGTTTTTATTTAAAACGTATTTGCTTATCTACTTCGTATTATATATTGCTGATACTGTTGTTGGTTGTATTCGTGTACATGATAGAGACACCCGCTCACATACATACATTCAGACGTATATACACACATACATATATACATATCCACACATTCATGTATGTGTGTGTATATATAAAGGTATATATATATATAT
>NW_026378584.1:5845-6180 GCF_001194135.2 Octopus bimaculoides | reverse complement strand
ATATATGTGTGTATGTATATACCTATATGTGTGTGTGTGTATGTGTATAGATATGTGCACATATATGTATATGTATATATATGTGTGTATCTATCTATATGTGTGTGTGTGTGTGTATATATGTATATATATACATTCACAAATGTCTCTATCTCTATATATATGTATACGTGTGTGTGTATATGTATGTATGTATGCATATATCAATATATATTCATACCGACATGTCTAAGTATATATGTCTACATATGTTATATATATGTATATATATACATTCACAAATGTCTCTATCTCTATATATATGTATACGTGTGTGTGTATATGTATGTATGTAT
>NW_026378584.1:3775-4653 GCF_001194135.2 Octopus bimaculoides | reverse complement strand
TATATATATATATATATATATATATATATATATATATATATATGTGTGTGTGTGTGTGTATGTGTGGCTGGATGGATGGACAGAGATTATGTGGATGTTGATCACTGAGTTACACTGTGTGTAGATATTAAACTGATGGATAGATACAAAATGTACAGGTTGATTGATAAAATATATATAGGATGGTAAAATATATATAGGCGCAGGAGTGGCTGTGTGGTATGTAGCCTGCTTACCAACCACATGGTTCAGGGTTCAGTCCCACTGCGTGGCATCTTGGGCAAGTGTCTTCTACTATAGCCTCGGGCCGACCAAAGCCTTGTGAGTGGATTTAGTAGACGAAAACTGAAAGAAACCCGTCGTATATATGTATATATATATATATATGTATGTGTGTGTGTTCGTGTTTGTCCCCCTAGCATTGCTTGACAACTGATGCTGGTGTGTTCATGTCCCCGTCACTTAGCGGTTTGGCAAAAGAGACTGATAGAATAAGTACGAAGGCTTCCAAAGAATAAGTCCTGGGGTCGATTCGCTTGACTAAAAGGCGGTGCTCCAGCATGGCCGCAGTCAAAATGACTGAAACGAGTAAAAAGAGTTGCAAAATTTGCTGCTGCTAACAGCCATATTTAAACCTTACTGTTTCAGGAAGTACGAAGGATGTTTTGTATAATGTAGTCCTAGATACACTATACCTGAATGAAAGATGGCATGGTCATAACTGAAATGTCTTTGATGAGAGATCGGCTAGATTACGA
Organism: Octopus bimaculoides; assembly: GCF_001194135.2. NCBI lineage: Eukaryota > Metazoa > Mollusca > Cephalopoda > Octopoda > Octopodidae > Octopus > Octopus bimaculoides. The sequence goes on along the minus strand of NW_026378584.1, from coordinate 3,895 downwards.
CTGACCAAGGGCTAAATGATTGCACTTAAACCCTCTGTCTGTCCACTCAACATCTCCACACTGGGTCTGTGTATCTAGTCTGTGTATACATTCTGAGTCTATCTGTCCTCTCAACATCTC
>NW_026378584.1:3178-3765 GCF_001194135.2 Octopus bimaculoides | reverse complement strand
CACTGGGTCTGTGTATCTAGTCTGTGTATACATTCTGAGTCTATCTGTCCTCTCAACATCTCCACACTGGGTCTATCTACACAGTCAGCATCTGCTTAGTATCTGTTGGAGTGTCTGTCTGTCTGTCTAACCATTTAATTTCTACATATTCTGTCTATCTATCTATCTATCTATCCATCTATCTACCTATCTCTCTCTATCTCTCTGGTGGACGCGTCTGAAAGGATTAGAGACAAATACTTTCCTCTCTGGTCAATCTCTCATCAACTTTTTCAAGTATCACTTGAAAAGGAAGGTGAGAGTAGAGAGGCAAGTGTTGTCTAGCAAATGTTTCGAAAAAAGATGGATACATGTAGCAAGAATGGCACGTATAAATGACGAAGCCACCTTGACCATGATTCTATAAAACGTTTTAAAATTTTGTAAACAGAGAGTTACTTACGTTTCTTGCTTAAATAAAAGAAATTTTATTTAACAAACTGTGACACTAAAGACCGAGGTTACCGTGGTCTTTTCGTAGGTTTTTCTTTCCATGGATAACCTCCCCATTTATTGGGAATTTTTTGTATTATTTTGTATTTTTTGTA
>NW_026378584.1:0-540 GCF_001194135.2 Octopus bimaculoides | reverse complement strand
AAATACACATATACAAACATAAAAACGTGTGTGTGTATATATATATATATATATATATATATACATATGAATATATACATATATATACATACATATATATTGTATATGTATATATATATTATATATATATACCAACCAACATTTATGTTTTTAAATTCATACATACATATATATATACATACATACATACATACATACATACATATACATACAGATGCATACATACATATCTAGATCCATATATATATATATATATATATGTATATATGCAAACACACATATTTACATTCGTACATACATTTACATACAGATGTAAATATATACCTACAAACATGCATATATATACATATACATATACATACATATATGCTGTGTGTATATATGTATATATAGTCACTTTGGGAGAGACATCTGTACTCAGACGTACCGTACATGAAACACACACACACACACACACAAATATTGGTATTTTGTAATTTCCTATGACTGTAATATAAGTACAAGATCATCATCATCATCACCATCATCATCATCATCATC
>NW_026378583.1:0-255 GCF_001194135.2 Octopus bimaculoides | reverse complement strand
TCAAAGAGCGGGATCGTATGGTGTGATGCCAGTAGCATTGCAATAGGGATTGTCTTGGAAATAGGAGGCACCGTGGTGGAAGATGCAGCCTGGCTCAGGAAGATGGATGACTGCAACCATATCAACGTGGCGGAGTTGGATGCCGTGCTGAAGGGGGTGAACCTGGCCTTGAAGTAGGGGCTGTGCACCATCGAAATTAGAACCAATTCGGCCACTGTGCTTGGTTGGGTGACGGCAGTCATCACCAATGAGCGG
>NW_026378582.1:0-418 GCF_001194135.2 Octopus bimaculoides | reverse complement strand
TTTGGTCCCACCCATGCTAGCATGGAAGCGGACATTAAATAATGATGATGATATATATATATATATGATAGAAAGTATGTATATAGTGTAACAAAGATGTCTATATATACTATGAGAGGTATGTATATCAAGTGAGACATGTCTATTGTATGAGATGTGTATATCATGTGAGATATGTCTCTAGTATGAGGTGTGTATATATAGGTGTGTGTGTGTGTGTGTGTGTATAGTGAGAGGAGTGTGTGTCTATACTGTGGGGCAAGTGTGTTTACTGTAAGAAGAGTGTATATAATGAAATAGGGATGTGTGTACATACTTTAAGATGCCCATGTGTATGAGTGTGTAATATATATATATATGTGTGAGTGTGTGTGCGTGTGTGTATTTATATATACGTGTGTGTGTGTATACATATATA
>NW_026378581.1:1973-2151 GCF_001194135.2 Octopus bimaculoides | reverse complement strand
TTTGCCCAATAAAATGTTTTAATTACTGGAATTTAATTCTTTTGGGCAAAGTCGAAACAGCTGTAAGAGAACATGTTGAATTTTTGCAGTTAATAAATTAAGTTATTGCTACTTCTCCATTTTCTGGATTTTAATTCACACACACACACACACACACACACACACACACACACACACA
>NW_026378581.1:1720-1864 GCF_001194135.2 Octopus bimaculoides | reverse complement strand
GTAAAACTATCAAAAGCATGTTTGTTTTTATGTTTTGATTTATTATTAGATATGCTTAACGTGTTGTTAAAATTGTTTCTTTTCAGATATCATCAGAAAAAGGTCATTAAAATTCATTAAATGACAGATCTATTAGACTTTCAA
>NW_026378581.1:708-817 GCF_001194135.2 Octopus bimaculoides | reverse complement strand
TGTACGAGTCCATACCTCATAGAATTCAAGCTGTAATTACTGCCAAAAGCGTTCCTACCCCATATTAAAGTAAATTTGTTTGAAATTTTAAAGTGTTTCCATTATTTTG
>NW_026378581.1:405-623 GCF_001194135.2 Octopus bimaculoides | reverse complement strand
ATACATATATGAAAATTGAATAAGGAAACAACATCCCGAGAGTTCATCTCCTTATTCAATTTTCTATTTTCTACCAAATATGACTTGCTATCCCGGAATTAAATTCTAGAACACTTAAGCAACATTTAGCTAGCTTGTAATTATTCACCCGGATTTTTCCTATAAATTATATATATATCTTTCTATATATACATACATACATACATACATACATACAT
>NW_026378581.1:0-384 GCF_001194135.2 Octopus bimaculoides | reverse complement strand
TATATATATATATATATATATATATATACATACACACACACATATGTATACAGACATATATGTTAGAATAGCGTAGTTTGCATGAAGCACTGTGTGATATATAGGTTTTTAATTATTAGTTGTTTTTTTTTCATAAACTCAAAACAATGCAATTTCAAGCTTAGGACTTCTTCATGAGGAAATCTTTGGAGAACTGGTGTAGAAATAGCGAGAAATGGTGCTCTGTAGAACAAAACAAAGAAGTCAGCACACAACACCATTTCTCTGAAGAATTACTGAAGAAGTGGTCCTAACCCTAAAATATTGAAATGCAAGGTTAAAGTACAAATGATAAACCTCTATTTTCTCTTATAGCTAGCATTGTTTTTGCTGATAAATGAAAAA
>NW_026378580.1:0-384 GCF_001194135.2 Octopus bimaculoides | reverse complement strand
GTGTGTGTGTGTGTGTGTGTGTGTGCGCGCGTGTGTGTGTGTGTCTGTGTATGTGTGTGTGCAAAAGCAGATGAATTTGTTAAACATTCTGCACATAATATATTATACATACACAAACATATATATGGATACATATATATGTAGATATAAACATACAAATATATATACATACACATATTTCTACATACACCTATACACACACATGACAGATATACAGAGAGGTACAAAGATTTTTAGAAGTATAATTACATGTAAATAATATACAGACACAGGCATACTATAAAGCATATACATACAGAATAGCAATACTAATATATATATATAAACACACAACACACACATATATATATATATACATACACTCACATATATATACATACACAC
>NW_026378579.1:0-217 GCF_001194135.2 Octopus bimaculoides | reverse complement strand
TCGACACATCTAGCATCGATTCCTCTTGGGTGGGACACTCAACAACTGGTGCAGCAGCATCCGGTGATGCAGATGTATCTCGTCGGGTGCTAAATACGTGTGAGTAATTTTGTGTGTGTATTATACACACACAAACACACAAACGCACACTCACACAAATGCACACACACACAAATGCATGCATGCATGATGTATGTATGTATGTATGTATGTATGT
>NW_026378578.1:0-210 GCF_001194135.2 Octopus bimaculoides | reverse complement strand
GCATGTATATATGCATGTATGTATGTGTATGTATTTACTTATGTATAAATGTATATGTATATATAAATGTGTGTGTGTATATATGTATATATATGTAAACAGGCATGGCTGCACGATAAGAAGCTTGCTTCCCAACCACATGGTTCCGGATTCAGTTCATCTGCTTGGCACCTTGGGCAAGTGTTTTCTACTATAGCCTCGGGCCGACCA
>NW_026378577.1:0-803 GCF_001194135.2 Octopus bimaculoides | reverse complement strand
ATATATATATATATATATATACACACACACACACATGCACATATATACAAGCATGCATCTGTTCACACATACACACATCTAAGCATGCGCTCATTTTCCACTCTGTGTGGAGTGGAAAGGGAGGAGGAAAGATGTGAAAAAGACCTCTCTAAAATAAAGGGCACAACCGAGGTGAAGTTTTTAAGTTTATCTTCATGATGATTGTTATTCAAAGACCCGTCTCATATATACGATGATGTTCAGTACACTTTCCGTCTCCCAAATTGCCTTCATAAGACTTTGACCTACTTGAATCTTATAGCAGAGACGAGTCTATTAAAGAAGTTCAAACTAATGCTGAAGTAGGTTCCTACTCAGCACCCACGTAATTGCGAACAGAACTTCTTAATCACACTGCTTTGCAAACGCTCGTTAGTGGGTGGTGAAATTGCTATTTCAATTCTGCTGCCGGTCTGGGCATGCAACTGTGCTGGCGAAGACGGGGTTGATGCCGTTCCTTGAAGAAGCGGGAACTTGATGAGGTCACTGGACAAACATTTTGGTTAAATAACAGTTAACCAATTATTCAAAACTGGTAGGAAGAAAAAAAAAAAAATAAATAAATTCACAATGAATTTACAACAGCTCCTCCATATTCTGATTACACTTATCATAGAGATAACATTGGTTGCCTTTCTTTCCGTTTTGATTTCTTTTCTTTCTTTCTTTCTTTCTTTCTTTCTTTCTTTCTTATTTGTTTCTTTATATCCATATCTTACCCTCACTTTATTATGTATGTATGTATGTATGTATGTATGTATGTA
>NW_026378576.1:0-202 GCF_001194135.2 Octopus bimaculoides | reverse complement strand
CATACCTATATACGTTCATTCGCTCGTTCGTACGTACGCAGTTACGTAGAGGCTTTCGTTCGTTTTTTCTTGCGTCCGTCCCTACGCACGTACGTACTGTCGTTCGTACTTACGTACGTTCGTTTGTTAGTTCGTACGTTCCTACGTTCGTATGTTTCGATCGTTCGTTCGTTCTTACGTACGTACGTACGTTCGTTCGTCC
>NW_026378575.1:0-325 GCF_001194135.2 Octopus bimaculoides | reverse complement strand
TGTATGTATGTGTGCGTGTGTATATATGTATGTATATGTATGCGTGTGTATGCATATATGTTTGTATGTATGTATGTATGTATGTATGTATTTGTCTGTCTGCCGGTCTGTATGTATGTATACGAACACACACACACAAACACATACAAATATACACACGTGTATTTACATGCACTTACACTCAATGTGTATATATGTTTTTGTACCTATACACACATGCAATCACGTGTTTTCACATATACAAATTACACGCACACATACGCACACACACACACGCATGTATATATGTATATACATACATACACCTACGCATTGATACCAGTGT
>NW_026378574.1:0-422 GCF_001194135.2 Octopus bimaculoides | reverse complement strand
GCCTACACATGCATATATGTATGCATGTACGTACGTATGTATGTATGTATGTATGTGTGTATCTATGTATGTGTGTGTATATATGCATATATGTATGTATATTTGTATGTACGTATTCTGTATATTCATGCGTGTCCGTGTTTGTGTGTTTTTATGTATGTGTGCGTGTATGTTTGTACATGTGTGTACCGCTTCTCCTTGTGTGTGCATGTGTGTGTTTTGCAACTATGTGCCGTGTTTGTATGTATAGATGTGCATCTCCGTGTGTGGACGTGTGTCTTCATATGTGTCCTTGTGTGAAGTAAAGTGTGTGTGTATATATGGTCATGTTTTTCAGTTTTCATTTGTGTATGTGTACTTGTTTGATCATAGAACCTATGTACCTATCCATCTGTATGTTGATCTGTTTACTTTCATATCCA
>NW_026378573.1:0-340 GCF_001194135.2 Octopus bimaculoides | reverse complement strand
ATGACAATGATAATTTGTATTATTATTCTTGTTGTTATCCTTATTATTATCAGAAGCAGTAGTGGCCGCAGCAGCAGCAGTAGTGGTGGCGGTTGTAGTTCTATCCCCATTGTTATCCACTTCATCATTTTCACCACCAATACTATCGCTTTGAACATCTTTACTATTATCAATATTATCGACATTTTTCATCACCACCACCACCACCACCACCCCCATCCTCATCACCCTCATCACCCTCATCATCATCATCATCATCATCATCGTTGGCCTCATCGCCACCACCACCACCATCCTCATCACCCTCATCAACATCATCATCACCACCACCATCATCATC
>NW_026378572.1:0-391 GCF_001194135.2 Octopus bimaculoides | reverse complement strand
ATGTGGTTGTTAAGCAAGCTACTTACCACACAGCCACTCCCGCGCCTATAAAATATAAAGAATTATAATTATCGTTATCAAAACTCTCTCTCGGTCTTGTTTCCTCTGATTGCTTCTGTGAAAGCGTCAATTTTGACAGAAGTCTGTCTCTCAGAATCGCTTTCCGCAAATGATAAGCTTTGGTACTTCGATGTGAACTTACCATGGAAAATACTCAACACCTTGGCACCGATCTCTAAATCCTAGCTGTCTCTGATAGAGAGTAGTCTTTTTTGGTCTGCTCTGACCCTATGTCAATTCCAATCTCTCGGACATATTCCACGAGCCTCGTTCTTACCCCGTATTTCAATTTCTGCAATGTCTACCAATATGTTGTATACTTTCTCTTTGA
>NW_026378571.1:0-304 GCF_001194135.2 Octopus bimaculoides | reverse complement strand
ATACATTCATACCGTTAATGTGATTGCTCGAGAATGGCACTATTAACCCACCACTGCCTCCCATCCGAATATCATTCAAAAAACATTTAACGTTATTTGTTTTTTAGCAAATTATCGTCAAACTAGAGGGTGGCCTGACCCAATTAATTATATACAACAGAGAAAACTCCTATAAAGTCACATATTTATGAAGTCGACGCTTTTTAATTAGGTCGATGGACAATTTGATCCTGAGACCCTGCAAATCTGCCACCAACAACACACTCCTACCACCCATGGAACAGAGAGAGAGAGAGAGGGGTGA
>NW_026378570.1:0-327 GCF_001194135.2 Octopus bimaculoides | reverse complement strand
GACGGCGGCGGCGGCGGCGGTGGTGTCGAAATGATTCAATAACGAAATAATTAAACAAAACTGTTGGCGCCTTTGCTATATTTTATCAGCAAAGTATTATCGTTGATTACCGTTTAATTTGATAATGTATTGGCTTCATTAAGACTTTAGAGAACGTTTCACAACGTTTTCTTTGTGTATCTATATGTGTTTATGTATTTGTCGGTGGGTGTATGGGCGTTGGTTGAAGTGTGCGTTTTGAAAACCATAGCTTTAAATATACGTGTGCATATATATATATATGTGTGTATATATATGAGTGTGTATGTGTGTGTGTGTAATGTATAT
>NW_026378569.1:1459-1992 GCF_001194135.2 Octopus bimaculoides | reverse complement strand
GTGAGAGAGAGAGAGAGAATGTGTGTGTATGTGTGTGTGTTTTGTGTGTGTGTAGAGTTGAGAACGTGAAGATTATTGCAGTCGTCCTATATATCACGGAAATGTCGCTCACTTCCTATAGGAGGGTCTGTTCACTTTTTTCTGTCACTAAGAGGTACCTTAATCGATATTTAAAAAAACTAATATCTATAATAATATAGGTACTAGGAGTGGCTGTGTGGTAAGTGGCTTGCTTACCAACCACATGGTCCCGGGTTCAGTCCAACTGCGTGGCATCTTGGGCAAGTGCCTTCTACTATAGCCTCGGGCCGACCAAAGCCTTGTGAGTGGATTTGGTAGACGGATACTGAAAGAAGCCCGTCGTATATATGTATATATATATATGTATGTGTGTATGTGTTTGTGTGTCTGTGTTTGTCCCCCCAACATCGCTTGACAACCGATGCTGGTGTGTTTATGTCCCCGTAACTTAGCAGTTCGGCAAAAGAGACCGATAGAATAAGTACTAGGCTTCTAAAGAATAAGTCCTGGGG
>NW_026378569.1:0-350 GCF_001194135.2 Octopus bimaculoides | reverse complement strand
TAAATAATAATATAAATAGTATATATATATGCATATATACATATATATGACGTCCTGTACACACACACACACACACACACACACACACACACACACACACACACACACATATATATACATACACACACACATATATATTATTTATATTAGTATTTAACTGAACGCCACGCATCCATTTCCAAGTAATATTTATAACACAGTTTGCATAGCAGTAGCTTCTTAAATTCTTAATTTTCAAACTTTCAGGATTTCCATTGAACCAGATATGCATATATGTATTTATGCACACATTGTCTCGCGTATACATACATACATACATACATACATACATATGTACGTACATACATACA
>NW_026378568.1:0-212 GCF_001194135.2 Octopus bimaculoides | reverse complement strand
CTATCTATCTATCTATCTATCTATCTATCTATCTATATATGTGTATGTATATATATATACATGCATCCATATATATCTCACTTACTTAAAATTTTGTATCATGTATATCATTTACTTTTACTTGTCAATTATTTATTTTACAGTCACACACACAGAGACACATTGAATACATAACTATACACACAAACACACCCATATATATGTATATATAT
>NW_026378567.1:0-278 GCF_001194135.2 Octopus bimaculoides | reverse complement strand
TCCGCTCTCCACCCCTGACATCTGTCATTATTTGTACTGTTACAACAACCATTCATTATTACCGCAGCCTTTGTTTATGCGCGTGTGTGTGTGTGTGTGTGTGTGTGTGCCTGAGAGAGGGTGAAAGAGAGATAGAGAGAGATAGAAAGAGTGAGGGAGAGAAAGAGGAACATACGCACGCACACACAGGCACACACACACACATATATATATACATGCTTACACACACCTTGTGAGCATATATGTATATATATATATATATATATATATATATATAT
>NW_026378566.1:0-427 GCF_001194135.2 Octopus bimaculoides | reverse complement strand
AGAGAGAGAGAGAGAGAGAGAGAGAGAGAGAGAGAGAGAGAGTTGGGGAGCATAATGTAGGTGAATTGTTAAGTGTGCTAGTCGAAGAAGCCATAGAGAAGATGAACGAATATGTAATATAGCTACGTACATGACTGAAAGCAAGAAAGCTTTGTTATTTTGTTAGTGACAGGCTTGAATTCTGCAATGAACTTAAATCATAAAGAAAATCATTAATGCATGCATACATACAGTCAGACATACACATATACACAGTGGCTGTCAATTTGTAGACGAGTATGGCCATCACTGGAAAATTATCTTATCCTAGATATTAAAGATATTAAAGACAATAGTTGTTAGTAATGCCTGTGCTGAAATTTCAAGTCAATATCAGCTGGTGTTGTTGTTGGCACTCCGTCGCTTACGACGTCGAGGGTTCCAGTTG
>NW_026378565.1:0-438 GCF_001194135.2 Octopus bimaculoides | reverse complement strand
TCAACCTCAGCAGAATTTGAACTGAGAACATAGCAACGGGCAACATACCACTAAGCATTTTACCCAGTGTGCTAACAATTCTACCAGCTCACTACCAATAATAATGATAATGATGATGATGATGATGATGATGATGGATGATTTCAAATTTTGGCACAAAGCCATCAAGTTTGAGAGAAAGGATAAGCTGATTATATGAACTAGCACTTCTTTTATCAATTCTGAAAGGATGAAAGGCAAAGTCTACCTTAGCAGAATTTGAACCGAGAACATGAAGGTGGATGAAATACCACCTGGCATGCTAACAATTCTCCCAGCTCACTGCCTTAATAATAATAATAATAACAATAATGATTTCAAATCTTGCCACAAAGGTAGCAATTTTGTTGGAGGGGATAAGTTGATTACATCAACCCCAGTGTTCAACTGGTACTTATT
>NW_026378564.1:0-376 GCF_001194135.2 Octopus bimaculoides | reverse complement strand
AGCACGCGTGTTTGTAACATATATTGTTAACGGTGTGAGTTCCTGTGTGACATTTTTCGTGTTTCTGTGTGGTTTTCTATGTTGTGACAGCTGGAACCTCAATATATTTCCATATTGCAAGAGTAGCAATATTGAAAGAAATTCAAGAGCTGTGTTATGGATCTCAGAATAGATTCCATAATAGAATATCGGTAAAGAGTATTTCTGCCACGTCAGAAACTGTGTTCCTACGCACACACAGACATCCTGGATGGCATCCAGAGAAAGTCCACGCCTGTGATTGACATCAGATTATTCACAGAGACTATCGATTTGTCTGGCTCAGAAACATGCTGACCGCCCCCCTCTCTCTCTCTCTCCCTCTCTCTTTCTCTCT
>NW_026378563.1:0-288 GCF_001194135.2 Octopus bimaculoides | reverse complement strand
TCCACACGTACCCCCCACACACAAACACATATACATACACATACGCACATTCACATACGTATCCATGTATATATAATTCTTTCTAATTTTGGCATTCGACTAGCAAACAGGACGTAAATAGGATTTTATTTGAGAATGTAAAAGAAACGGGATATATGCCACTCTCTATATTCTTCGGCACCATAATAATTCTACCAGGTCACTGCCTTACTCATATACATATTGTATTATATGTGTTTATACAGAAACACATATATATATATATATATTTATATATATATATATATA
>NW_026378562.1:0-219 GCF_001194135.2 Octopus bimaculoides | reverse complement strand
ATATATACATATATATGCATCCATATCCATATATATACACATATACATATATATGTGTGAGTATATGTATATATATATGCATACCAATATGTATATATATATATATACACACACACACATGCACACACATATATATGCAGGCATATATAGATATATCCATTAATATATCAACATATTTCTATACATATATATATGTAAGTATATATATATATATATATA
>NW_026378561.1:0-359 GCF_001194135.2 Octopus bimaculoides | reverse complement strand
AACGCAAAACATCAAGACAGGTGATACGAGAAAGGGACAAAACATCCACATTTAAACACAAGAGAAGCTGCCTTCAACAGGCAGCTTTAAACGCTAGAAGAAGCAGTCAAAACGACCAAAACCACATTTAAGAGCAATTTCGAAGGGAATAAAAAATAAAAACTTTTACCTTGTTATTTTTTTACGGTCATACCGAGATTTCAAATTTTATTTAGCAAATAAAATAATTTGCTAGGCGAAATTCTCATCAGTGACCGCGCCATAACATTAACATATAATTAAGAGACATGATAATTAAGGGCACATGATGTCACGAAACGTGTACAACAAAAAATACGAAGTACGAGAACATGGAATAT
>NW_026378560.1:0-327 GCF_001194135.2 Octopus bimaculoides | reverse complement strand
CTGAACTCGGAACCATGTGGTTGGTAAACAAGCTACTTACCACACAGCCAAATATATATAAGCAAAAGATATATAATTTAAAAATATAAATAAAATATGATTTAAATATAATACATATATATAAAAGTAAAAATATACATATAAGAATATACATTACATTTTTTTAATGATATATACATATTTATACATATTTTTTCGATGGCCGTTGAATGCTCATAAGTTCCTTCGCCCTTTGACGGCTCTTCTTTTTCATCCCATAGGGTGTCCAACAATCCTGCTCCTCACCAAGCAAGCCTGGTGTGGTTGCCAGTTTAGTCGCCGACGACC
>NW_026378559.1:0-355 GCF_001194135.2 Octopus bimaculoides | reverse complement strand
ATATATATATAAATATATATATATATATATATATGTACATGTATATATATGTGCATGTCATTGCGTATATTTTTACTTATGTGTGCCTAACGCAAAGATATGTTCGTATGTGCATATGTAAATAGATATAAATGCTATCGGCTAAATTTTGGGTATATTTTACATATTTTGGGGTTCCATCAATGACTTGTAATTTTCTAATTGTGTATGTATATTTGCATGCACATACATGCATACATACATACATACGTACAAATATACATACATACATGCATGCATACCTGCATACATACATACCGACATACATACGTACGTACATTCATACATACATAATACTTAATACATACATACATAC
>NW_026378558.1:0-407 GCF_001194135.2 Octopus bimaculoides | reverse complement strand
ACAACCACAATAACCACCAGCGCAATTACTCACCACCACCACCACCACAACCACCACCGCCATCACCACCACAACCACCACCGTCTCTACTACCAGATTGTTGTAGGCTTCTTTACTATTAGTAAAATATCACCAATAGATTATTTAATGGTGTGAAGTTTTTAAGGAAAATTTATAAATATTTAATCACCTATCCAACCCACTTCTCCCTCTTCTACTTACCTCTTCCCCATCCTATCATTCTATCTACTCCCACTCCTATTTTCTTCTCTTCATTTCTTTTTGCATCTCTCTTTCTCTCTCCCTCTCCTTCAATTCTCTATTTCTTATTTCTTCTCTCTACCCTGTCTCTACCTCTCGTTATCAGTTCTCTTCTTCTTCTTCTTCTTCTTCTTCTTCTTCTTCTT
>NW_026378557.1:0-275 GCF_001194135.2 Octopus bimaculoides | reverse complement strand
TAACATTTCATAGACATAATCTTTCTATAGTCAACTATAGTACAGGACATTTTATAAGAGTGTGTATGTGTTTGTGTATGTGTTTGCACGTTCGATACGTATGAGATAGTAAAGGACATTTTATATCACGATGACGACGACGTCGCATTTTGTATATGAGTGTGTATGTGTCAGTGAGTGTATGGTGTGGGTGTATGAGTGTGTATGTGCATGTGAATGTATGTGTGTTTCCGCGTTAGGCACGTTATTATACATACACACACATCTACATCTAC
>NW_026378555.1:0-552 GCF_001194135.2 Octopus bimaculoides | reverse complement strand
GATACAGATTGTGTTACTAGACGCTCAGGAAAGGAAAGAAATGTATGTATATATATTTATGATTCAATAATAGGATAAAAATCTTTGTAAGAATTTATCAAGCAGTTAGTGTGAAAAAACCTCATAAGGGAAAAATCCACCAATTATTCCCTATAAATATATTTATTTATATAAGGGCATTACTATACATAAATGCCTCACGCTAAGACAGACTCTAAGGTCAAACTACCATAATAAACACATTTTTACCAAACGCGAGGAAATGCAACTCTCAAACCTAGCCCCCTAAAAGTAGACTAAACGGTAGATCATAATTTTGTAATTATTGCAGTATTATGCAAACTTTACTCATCAGTACATGTATGGTCAAGACACATAAAATTAAACAAAAAAAATCAACATACCAGACGAACACTCCATGTATTTAGCATAGTACATAGAAAATTGTTTATCCCTATATATCTAAATAAGAGACGGGCTTCTCAAATTGCATCTCTGTACATGTCTTTTCAGAATAAAATTCATCACTGAATATATTCTGATTATATTTAT
>NW_026378554.1:487-674 GCF_001194135.2 Octopus bimaculoides | reverse complement strand
TTGGAAGTTGCACAAGTTTGATCCCGGACGGCAGAGCTGTTTTAGAGCTTCGCGACACTCGCTGTGCCAATCGCCCAGTTTCGGTCTCTTCTTGATCCATGTTTGCAGTTCGGTGAGTGAGACGAGCTGCGGGAAGGCGTGCCTCACAAACGGCGCCCACACCTGTTCACCGTCGTCAATGAAGTTC
>NW_026378554.1:0-477 GCF_001194135.2 Octopus bimaculoides | reverse complement strand
GGCGTGCCTCACAAACGGCGCCCACACCTGTTCACCGTCGTCAATGAAGTTCCAGAGATGCCGCAGTCTCAGCGCATGTCTGCGCATCATTAACCACGGCATCCCCAGTCCTCCATGTAACGGAAAGCAGAAAAGTATGCGTTCTAGTTTCGTGATGGTGGCATCAGGACAAGGCACGACGGTCAGGCGGTAATCGATGACTGATGTGATATACACATTAGTCACCTCCGCCTGGCCTTTTAGAGATAACTTTCTCTCGGCCCATGTTTGGCTGAGTTTGATCACTCTACTGGTGATCTCGTCCCAGTTCTTATCCATTTGGAGGTCCGGACTGAACCAGACCCCAAGCAGTTTAACCGGTCTGTCTGTCCAGTGTCCGGACCGGTTAAACTGCTCAGGGTCTGGTCCAATAGATAGACAGACCGACAGATAGATAGATGGATAGATATCTTTTTATTATAGCCACACAGGGCTAAA
>NW_026378553.1:0-469 GCF_001194135.2 Octopus bimaculoides | reverse complement strand
ATTTATATCTTCATCTTCTTTGTCTTTATATATAGTGACAGTAAGAAAGAATTGGGTAATGCTTAACATGAGTTTGGTGGTTGGTGAGGCTGTTGTATATGTGGGTGTCTGTTTTATATGTATATGTATGAAGATATGTGTGCATATGTAATCTTCAATACTTTGTGTGTGTGTGCATATATATATTTAATTAGAGGGTATGTTAACCTCATGAAAGGATGGTTGCATCCAAGGAAATACTGGTTCACTACCTAGTGTTGTTGGGGAATGAAATTCGGTTAAAACAATAGGTACATATTAAGCATATAGTTTATATCCAGTTAAGAGAAGAAAAGAAAATGGAGATAAGGAAGTTAACAATTATTTGAAGATAACTAATTTGTTAATAATAATTAACTTCTTTATCTCTGTTTTCTTTTCTTCTTTTTAACTGGCTATAAACTATATATATATATATATATATATATAT
>NW_026378552.1:0-225 GCF_001194135.2 Octopus bimaculoides | reverse complement strand
ATGATGATGATGATGATGATGATGATGATGATGATGGAGATGGTTGTGATGATCGTGCTGGCGAAGGAGATGATGATGGTGATACTGATAATGTTGATGGTGGTAATAATGGTGATGAAGGTTGATGATGGTGGTGATAGTGATGGTGATCACGATGGTGATGGTATGGTAGTGATGGTGTTGATAGAATTGTTGATTTCGAATCCTATTACTGGTACAGTAACC
>NW_026378551.1:0-439 GCF_001194135.2 Octopus bimaculoides | reverse complement strand
CCGCGAGTCCGCTGCCCTAACCACTGGGCCATTGCGCCTCCACTTCAACTTTATATTGAACCTACAAATTGAAACGATGGGTACCATTAGAGTGAGCCGGTTATGCTCCAGGTACCAAACATAACTGGACCAGTCTTTTTCCGAGTATTATTGAATATTAGGGGTTTATAGCATCCAGTATGTAACTCACCTATTGAGCTACGGAAAAAAAAATTGCCTTGCAGTTCATTTACGTTCATCTAAGTTCGAACCCCACCCCTACCCTAAGATTGATAAAATAACTGCTGGGTTGTTTTCCTTTTTTTTATTTCCATTCTGTACTGCACATGGGTACAATGTTCGACGATTCCTTTTTTTATAATATAACTTTTTTTTATGAGATGGTTATCCTGGAATGGTGGGGTTTCTTGACTGGGCCTCACTAGAGGCTTACTTGTAT
>NW_026378550.1:0-495 GCF_001194135.2 Octopus bimaculoides | reverse complement strand
TGTGACTACATGGGTCGTTGTGTAACTCTATTTGTCAGCAACATAATCACTTTTGAACAGGATTGTGTAAATCTTTCTTCTGTGTATGTGTTGGTTTTGTGTAGTGTATTTGTGTTTGTAGAGATTCTGTAAGTGTGTATATGTTTGAAGGGACTGATTGTAGCGGATCTGTGTATTACTGTCTATGGAAATGTGTGTTTATGTTGTTGGAGGTTTTGTGTGTGACTGTGTCTGAGGAAGGGTGCATTTTGTCTGTGTATTTCTCTGATGGTGTCTGTTGAGGAGTGTAACTGTATGTGATTGTCTGGGGAGCTTGTGTAGCTTTCATTCTTCTCTAAAGTAAATTTATTATTGATTAATTGAACTCTACAAATATGTTCTCAAATACTTACATATTATACACTTATATATATTATTTTTATTTCTTCTGTCTTGTTATCAAATTTGGTATCCTTGAATTTGGATTCAGTTCCTTCTAAGTCTTCCTTTACCTAT
>NW_026378549.1:210-1270 GCF_001194135.2 Octopus bimaculoides | reverse complement strand
TTTTTCACAATGGCTCAAAACATTTCATAGCATGAGCATAAGACATAAGAGGAGATTTATGAACACATTCCACTCTATCATTGCTCAATGCAGAGTAGCTTTGGCTGGTCAATACACTTATTCTGAACAACAGACCATATCAGATATATTTTGGCAAGTACAATACTCTAAAGGAGGACAAAGACCACTCTGTTACATGGATGTTATTGGCAGACACACAACATGAACTTGAAGACATTAACAAAGATAATTGGAGATGAAGACTCCTAGCATGCCATTTTGAAATATATCTCAGCTGTGGCTTCTTCAAAAAGAATTTAAGCTGTCAAGTATTTGGAATGGCAACTTTCATCTTTGAAACTAAATGCTGCTAAACCTTAAAAGACTAGTCTGCAACCAGAGAATTTTTTATGATGCAGGAACACTGAATCTGTCTAGACTTACGATGGAGGTTAAGAGCAGCACATATAAGGAAAGGACAGAGGTGTGGCTGCACAGGCAGAGGCATGGCTGTGTGGTTGAGAAGTCTGCTTCTGAATCACATGGTTTCAGGTTCAGTCTCACTGCATAGCATCTTGGGTGTCTTCTACTGAAGTCCCAGGTTGACAAAGCTTTTGTGAGGGGATTTGATCGATGGAAACTGAAAGAAGCCTATTGGTTACACACACATATGTATGTAATTATTTATATATATGTAGGTATGAGTAAGTGCATATTTGTGTCACCTTGTCTTGACTTCATGATTGTTGTAAATAAATGTCATTCATTTCCAGTATTGTGTGAAAATATGTCTGGTCATAGAAAACCTGCTTCAGAAAACTCTATCCGACCCATGCAATCAATGAGAAGGAGACATTAAAAATTATGATGACGATGATGATGATGACTAAAAAGAAATGAATGGGATTCAAAAACAAACAAAACAAAATGCTATTGTCAAAGTCATAGGTAGATGATAACAAGAGAGAGAGAGAGGGGGGATTCTGGGAAACAAAAGAAACAACAAACAAGATGGAGGAATGAAATGGATATGACAAAAATTGGATATCTTCCAATCCCA
>NW_026378549.1:0-200 GCF_001194135.2 Octopus bimaculoides | reverse complement strand
CAACCTAACGTTATGGAGAAATGAAAGGAACACACTTACCCACCAATTAGAAATCAATAGCTGAATTGATTGACTGAGTGATGATTATGAAATATTTTACAAATATATTGCTGCTGAAAATAGCAGCATTAAAACGATGTTCATCTCCCTGAAGGGCAATAAATGTGCTTATCTATTAACACAGATACATTATGTGTTAG
>NW_026378548.1:0-420 GCF_001194135.2 Octopus bimaculoides | reverse complement strand
CTGGACCAATTGGTTTCTGACTTTAGTTTAGCAAATAAGATAATTTGCTACTCCTGCGCAGTAGACTTGAAAAAAATAGGATGTATAAACGGGAGGCATATAATTGATTGCCTCGTGTTTATATATTTTTAATGTAACGTGTACCTGTTGAAGAAGACTTCACCTAGCAAACTATCTTATTTGCTAAACTAAAGTCAGAAACCAATTGGTCCAGCAAAATAGATGGTAAAAGTCTTTATTTTTTCATCTTGTTCCTTTCGGAATTTTATCCCTAATTTTGTGGTTATAGAACCTAGCTGTTCTTTCTAGCGTAAGGAATCCCATGAGTGGATTCCTCTTATGTGTTTAAATATATATACAGAAATAATTCTTTTTATTCTCAAACGCGTGATAATGCTAATAAATAGCGTGATCAGGATA
>NW_026378547.1:0-230 GCF_001194135.2 Octopus bimaculoides | reverse complement strand
CACAGTGCAGGTGTCTCTCCAGGCCACTTCCTTGCTTTACAATGTATGTATTCAATTGTCATTGCACCTATGGAACCTCTAGCATCATCTGTATAATGAACTGCAGGATCATAATTGAAAGCTGCTTCATAGAAGTTACTTCTCTTCGATATGTTAATGTAGTTTAGGCTATTGCGGTAAGACAGTGGTTTGGACACCCGATGGAAGCAGAGACAGCAGTGGCTTGGTGA
>NW_026378546.1:0-692 GCF_001194135.2 Octopus bimaculoides | reverse complement strand
GTGTGTGTGTGTGTGTGTGTGTGTGTGTGTGTGTTTATATAATATAATATATATATATAGATATATATATATATACATGCATATATACATGCATATATGTACATACATACATATACATGAATATAGATATGCATATATGGGTACAGGACGTCACAAAACGTAAACTACATGAAATGGAAGTGGAGAGACAAGTTACTGAAGAGATTGCAAGAGTGCAATGAAATAATTTAACAAAAAACTATATAAATTAATAAAGGACTGAACCAGTGCGTGTGTTCATTACCGGCATAATGCCTCTCCCAAGGTTTAATTGTATTTCTTTCAACACACGTATCCAGATCAAGAATCTTGCACACGAAATACACATCCGAAATATATATATATATATGTATGTATATATGTGTGTGTGTATATATACATACATATATGTACATACATACATATACATGTATATAGATATGCATATATGGGTATAGGACGTTACAAAACGTAAACGATATGAAATACGAAAATAAAGTTGGGTACGCATGCTCGAAATAAGAAGTAGAAGGACAGCCGACAACTGATGAAGGGTCGTTCTTTATGTTACTTGTCTTGTTTTCCATTTGTTTCTCTCGTAGTTTACGTTTTGTGACGTCCTGCACCCATATATGCATATCTATATTCATGTATATGTATGTATGTACATATAT
>NW_026378545.1:0-335 GCF_001194135.2 Octopus bimaculoides | reverse complement strand
ATATATATATATATATATATATATATATATATATATATATGTATGAAGAAATATATATAAACACACATGATAATATATATATATGTATTACATAGAAATTACATACATATGAATATATATATAATATATAGCATAACATATACTTATATATATATGTGTGCATATTTATATGTATGTTTGTTATTATACATACAGATGTCTACATACATGTGTGTGTGTGTGCATGTGTGTATGTGTGCTTGTGTTTGTGTTTGAGTGTCTGTGTGTGTGTCTACATCTGTGCACATATTTATGTGTGTGTATATATATATATGTATATATATATATATATATAT
>NW_026378544.1:0-551 GCF_001194135.2 Octopus bimaculoides | reverse complement strand
ACGGTTCTTCTGCTGGTGCTGTTGTTACGCCTGCCACCGCCGGCGCCACTGTTGCTATTTTTGCTGCTTCCCCTGTTGTTAGTGCTGTTTTTGTTTTCCCAGCCTTGGTGTTGGCGTCAGTGGAGGTCTACGGACCCCTGTACTTATTTGCTGAAGGCAGAGTGCTTGTAGGTGCGTTGCTTCACAACAAGCAAAGCAATGAGGCCTTCTGCCCTCGGCGAGCAAGGGTAATTTCGTCCCGTCTTTGAAGCGGACATGATCTGGAATGTTTTCCAAGTATCCTGGTTTTATTTGGATTAGCATTTCCAAATCCGTCCCTACCCAGTCTTGTCTTTGCGTCCGTTGGACTTTTAGGAGGAGGGTGTCGCAATCACGCATCCTACGAGCCACCATGTATTGATACCTGGTGTTATTCCAGGGACTCAAACTTTTATTGTTCCTTTGCCCATGTAAGACGGGTACATTATGAACTGATCAGTTTTACATGATCCTACCGAATGCTTCATGGCCAGCTCTTCTGTTTTAAAAAGGACGGAGGTAGTACCAAAACT
>NW_026378543.1:0-377 GCF_001194135.2 Octopus bimaculoides | reverse complement strand
TACATATGTATCTGTGTGCGTGCGTGCGTACACGCGAGTCTGAGCGTGGGTGTAATTGAAATAAATAAGCATCAGACTATTTCCGTGCAAGTTTCACTTAAATTTACAATAAAATTTGAACATAATTGAATTATGTCAATATTAAAGAGCTAGAGCATAATAAGCTATAAAGTAATGCGAACAATGAAACACATGCGAATAAATATATATTACACTAAATATATTTAATCCGATGTACTTTCAATGATACTGCATCACGTTTTAGTTTAAATCAGGCTGTGTCCTCGAAAGTATATATATATACTATTCTAGAGTGCGATCTGCCTCATCTTCGAAACGCCTAGTTAGAATAGAGGCAGCTGATGAAGGAATAATTC
>NW_026378542.1:0-266 GCF_001194135.2 Octopus bimaculoides | reverse complement strand
TATAGTTTCTTTGAGATTTATTTAAGTTCTTATTAGGAGTTCAAGCGACTGGTTTGAACTTCATGAGTTATGGTAGTTCCCAGGGTTTATACGAGTAAATAATGTATCTGAGTTAGTGTGTGCATATATGTAGCTGTATGCATTTGCAGTTGTGCTCTGTTTGAACACGTTGCATTAGCCACTTGAGGATATATGCGCACACTCAAGTGTATGTACTGGATGTGTCTTCACCTCTTTTTCTGTTTATCCAGCAAGTGGATATAAAA
>NW_026378541.1:0-310 GCF_001194135.2 Octopus bimaculoides | reverse complement strand
TGTCACGCTGAATCTCCCCGAGAACTACGTTAGGGGTACACGTGTCTGTCATATAGCGTAGTGGTTCAGAGGGTGGGCTACTAACCCCAAGATTTTGAGTTCGATCCCAAGCGGTGACCTGAATAATAATAATAATAATAATAATAATAATAATAATAATAATAATAATAATAATAATAATGATAATAATAATAATAATAATAATAATAATAATAATAATAATAATAATAATAACCAATAAATATGCTAAAAACGACAGAATATGCTAAAAACGACAGAGAGCTAGAAACATTACTACAGACAGTACACG
>NW_026378540.1:0-361 GCF_001194135.2 Octopus bimaculoides | reverse complement strand
TATAAACATGTTTTATAAGAGTAAAACAAAATGAACAGACTGCAAATTGGAAACAGAGTTTGGCAAACTTTTGATTCACAACCATCAATGGGAAAGTTAAGAGTTAGCAACAGGAGGAAGACGACATTGAGAAAAGAGAGTAAAGGCTAATTTTATTCTATCATATACTATTTTACGACAATTACTGAATTTTTCTTTCATTTCAAGTTTTTAGTTCGTTATTTTTTGTTGTAGGTGTGGCTTCCTTTGAGTATATAGATGGGTTGGTGTACGTGTGTAATGTATGTTTTTATGTATGTCTGCATTTATGAATGCATATATGTGTGTGTTTGTATGAGTGTGTGTGTGTGTGTGTGTGTGT
>NW_026378539.1:0-345 GCF_001194135.2 Octopus bimaculoides | reverse complement strand
TTGTCATTGTTCAAAGGACCAATAAATAAGTTACTTTTGAGTTGCGCTTTTTGTCATTGACTTGGCCGTGGTGATGGATTACGTCAGCTATGTTTACCTTGGTGATGGAATTTGGCAATCGTATACGAAAGTTAAGAAATCATCTTTCTATATATTATTATTATTATTATTATTATTATTATTATTATTATTATTGAGTGAGAGAGCAGTGCATGCTATCAAAGTGACACTGGGGTAAAATATACGAAGCCCATTATATCCATCATGACTACCAGTCTGATAAGGGTACACCAGGCACAATAATAATAATAATAATTATTATTATTATTATTATTATTATTATTA
>NW_026378538.1:0-288 GCF_001194135.2 Octopus bimaculoides | reverse complement strand
CACACACACACACACACACACACACACACACACACACAAAATATACATGATGTGCATACACTTAATTATACATACACACATATATACATATGTGTGTAAATATATGCATTTCGTATACATATATTTGTGTATGTCTGTGTTCTTTTATATTCACTCATATATGAACATACGTATATAATTATACGTCTTTGTGTGTGTGTGTGTGTGTGTGCGCGTGCGTGTGTGTGTGCGCGTGAGTGGTTATCTCTGTGTGAGTGTATCGATTGAATATTTATTCGTATATATATA
>NW_026378537.1:0-795 GCF_001194135.2 Octopus bimaculoides | reverse complement strand
TAACATCATAATCTCTCACACATAAAGTTCGATTTTTTTTTTTTAAGCTACACAGGCGTTGAATATTAATATTCTGCTCTGGAGTATTTAATTAACCAAAGAAAATAAGAATGCTGAAAAACTCCTTAACAAAATCCTTTAGCCATCTGTATTTGAAAGCCCTTAAAAAAAAACTTCAAGCTGAATTCCAATATAATTCCCAGTCACCCGGGAAACTGGTATTGAAAGGTGAACAAACAATATACAATGCAAGATTCAATTAGAAGTCCCGTGAGATGTACAGTTAAGAGAGGAAAGTTAATAAACAAAGTACTTTCATTGATCCTTGGTGTACGCCAGACAAAGCTCGGTCATTTTGCATGATGCAAACATGGATGAAATGACGAGAGCAATCTTTTAAAAAATCATCTTTGCAATAATCGTCATCATCGTTTGGTGAACAATGATGGGAATGATAAGGATTTCTGACATGATGCTGCTTCTACTGCTGCTGCTGCTGCTACTACTACTACTACTACTACTACTACTACTAATGATGATGATAATAATAATAATAATAATAATAATAATAGTAACAATAATAATAATGATGATGATGATAATAATAATGATGATGATGATGATGATGATAACAAGAAGAAGAAGAAGAAGAAGAAGAAGAATGGTACACAACCAGCAAGTTTGGGGGAGGGGATAAGTCGATTACATCGACCCAGTGCTCAACTGGTATTTATTTTATTGTTCTCAAAAGGATGAAAGGCAAAGTCAACCTTGGCAGGATTTGAACTCAGAACA
>NW_026378536.1:0-991 GCF_001194135.2 Octopus bimaculoides | reverse complement strand
AACTGATGAAGGGTCGTTCTTTATGTTGCTTGTTTTGTTTTCCATTTGTGCCATTCGTTGTTCGAAAGAACAGTTCATGTTCCATGTACTCGTGGTTCGTACTTTTTTGTTGTACACGTTTCATGACGTTCTGTTCCCACATACGCGTATATATGTATATATATATATACGTATAGACGTAGGTGTGTACACATACGTATATATATATCCATATATATATTATTTATATTATAAATATATATACATATTTATATATATATATATATATATGTATGCATATATATGTGTGTATGTATGTATGTATCTATCTATCTATACATACATGTGTGTGTGTGTGTGTGTGTGTGTGTATACACATTCGTAAATACGTTAATACAGGCATACACTGTATATGCATATACCTACACGAATACTTAAATACATATATAAGCACTTAAATGCATACACGCACGCATACACACACACACACACACTCAAACACAAACAGAGACACGCACGCCGCACCCACGCACATACATGTATATACATGCGAACGCAAGTGCCTACATCCTCGCGTGCGCTATTTTCCAGGAGCGTTAGCCCCTTCGTGACTTGTGACCAAAAACTACATCACTTCACATTTCAAAATGTTACATATGTGCATTCTAAGAACACTAGATACCTAACGAAATACCACACGAATGAAAGGATACGAAGAAAACTCTCAAAAAAAACCCGACAGTGCGACCGAAAAACTTGCCTGTACGGCAAGCATTCTTTCGGAGGTCACTTATGTATGTATATTTAATCAGCAGCTGTCCAGAAATGTCACCAAGTTATTAGCATGTTTTTTTGAGCAATATGATTTAAAAAAATAAGGCGCAGAAACCCTTCTATGAAAAAAAAAAATGAAAAAAAACGAAAAGAATGTTCTGTGACTTGTTTTGGTACCGGGATGGGTTGAGGGTTTGGTAGGAGAATAATTATTATAGGTATTATTGAGAGGCTATGA
>NW_026378535.1:0-700 GCF_001194135.2 Octopus bimaculoides | reverse complement strand
TTTATATATACATATATACGACGGGCTTCTTTTGTTTACCTTCTTCCAAATCCACTCACAAGGCTTTGGTCGGCCCAATGAAGGAGAGGTTGGCATGGGTACCAGTCATCGAATTTAGTTCGATTTCACTTACCCCAACAGGTCTTCGCAAGCAGAGTTTAGTCTCCAATGAAAGAGAGGTTGGCATGGGTGCCAGTCCTCGAATTTAGTTCGATTTCCCTTGCCCCAACAGGTCTTCGCAAGCAGAGTTTAGAGTCCAATGAAGGAGAGGTTAGCATGGGTGCCAATACAGAGTTTAGTGTCCAATGAAGGAGAGGTTGGCATGGGTACCAGTCATCGAATTTAGTTCGATTTCCCTTGCCCTCAACAGGTCTTCGCAAGCAGAGTTTAGAGTCCAATGAAGGAGAGGTTAGCATGGGTGCCAGTCATCGAATTTAGTTCGATTTCCCTTGCCCTCAACAGGTCCTCGCAAGCAGTTTTTAGTGTCCAATGAAAGAGACGTTGACATGGGTGCCAGTCTACAGATTTTAATTCGATTTCGATTTGATGTAATTAGTTTTTTATTTCCTCAAGGTGCCATGCAGTGGGACTGAACCCGGAACGATGTGGTCGGTAAGTAAGCTACTTAACACACAGCCACTCCTGCACCTATACATATATATATACAATGGGCTTCTTTCAGTTTCCATCTACCAAATCC
>NW_026378534.1:0-346 GCF_001194135.2 Octopus bimaculoides | reverse complement strand
GTGTGTGTGTTTGTATAGTTAGGTGTATGTATATGTGACTTATATGTATTGGTGAGTGTGTGCGGATTGTGTTGGTATGCATGTGTATGTATGAACGTCTGGACTCTGTTGCTTGCTCTTCTGCTTGACTGATTGTCAGTGTGCAATGATAAACAGTAAAACAAATTATTAAAACATATCACATGTATAAAATATAGACATAGGTGTGGCTCTGTGGTAAGCAGTTTGTTTCCAAACCCCACGCTTCTATGTTCAGTGCCACTGCATGGCACCTTGGGTTACTACTACACTGCTACAGCCTTGGGATGAC
Source organism: Octopus bimaculoides (assembly GCF_001194135.2). Taxonomy (NCBI): domain Eukaryota; kingdom Metazoa; phylum Mollusca; class Cephalopoda; order Octopoda; family Octopodidae; genus Octopus; species Octopus bimaculoides. The sequence goes on along the minus strand of NW_026378534.1, from coordinate 36 downwards.
CAAAGCCTTGTGAGTGGATTTGGTAGACAGAAACTG
>NW_026378533.1:0-206 GCF_001194135.2 Octopus bimaculoides | reverse complement strand
AAAAAAAAAAAAAACACAGGAAGGATAAAACAAAAGAAAATTTAAAACTAATGAATGCACAATAGGGGAGGTAATTTTATTCATGACCATTTTTACTATTTTGAGTTTCCGAATTTGCTTCTCTAATAAATCTTCCATATCACATTCTGTCTCGTGTTTTTTTTATATGTATGTATGTATGTATGTATGTATGTATGTATGTATGT
>NW_026378532.1:0-640 GCF_001194135.2 Octopus bimaculoides | reverse complement strand
TATGTACACACACTCACACATACAGATACTTATATATCAAGCTAAGCTTTTCCGTATATTCTTGGAGTTTTTCTAACATAAACCTCTTTTCTCCTCGTATTCTTCCTCTATTTCTTTCTTCTATCTTTATCTATCACCGACATTTTGCCTTTATTAAACTCTTTCTTTCTGGTACCTTCCTAACATGTGTTTATTTCCGTTACCTCACACTACGCAATAGCGATTCGTGATATATGGCTCTTTGCGTTCCTTCCGGTGTATATAAAATTAATATTTTTCTATATTCGTATCCATAATCTCTGGTTCTGTAAATCATATACTTGTAGCTGCATGAATAAACATTTTGTGTGCTTCTGTGCGCGATATAACTGTTTTGATATATACCAATAAACTTTACATGCATAATGGAGATATATTTATTTTTTGGTACACATATGTAAGCTGGTGTTCACACGCAACCACATAATGCATATCGTATATCTAAAAAAGCATATTTTATATATTTTTTATTTATATTTTAAATATATATTTCATGTAAGTTTGTGTTTGTGTATATATATAAATACATATGTATGTATGTATATATATACATTGTCTTAAAGACATCTTTGTGTGTTCCTACCAAGGGAGTGGCTAAAAC
>NW_026378531.1:0-795 GCF_001194135.2 Octopus bimaculoides | reverse complement strand
ATATATATATATATATATTTCGAAGTCACTTGACATCTTGCTTGTAAAACATAAATATCAGGAGTATTAAAAAGTATTTAATGACCGACTGGTTTTATAGGGATGGGAGTTGAATGAGTGAGATTTACTGCATTTTTGACTCTGAGAAAACATTTTTTTACAAATGTTCACTACGTTTCAAAAATTATATCAGCTAAGCAAATACCTTCTCTAAATACATTAAAAACATTATAACATATTCAGAACACTATTTCAGAAAATGATCACCGTTCTCTTTGAGCATATAAGAGACAAATTTAGATGGGGCAAAATGAGTAAGACGAAATAAGATAAGCTTAACCTTTCAATTCTTTGAATACAGACTCGTACGCATCAATAACCATCCTTAGATTTCAGGAATGTTAGAAATGCAACAAAATATCTAGGTTAAGGTGAAAGAGGATCATGGAAAAAATGGCACATGATCCGAAATTGACGAAACTTGACTAAGTCTAAAAATATCTACATAAAATATTCTCTATAACTTCATGATCTGCTGCAGTGGCTCTCTTCGTGTTGTATTTACGCATCATGCAGTTATATTTATACATACATAAATATATATATATTTATACGTATATATATATATTTATACATATATATATTTATACATAAATATATTTATACATAAATATATTTATACATAAATATATTTATACATAAATATATTTATACATATGTATATTTATATATATTTATATATATATATTTATATATATATATTTATACATATGTATATTTATATATATGTATTTA
>NW_026378530.1:0-513 GCF_001194135.2 Octopus bimaculoides | reverse complement strand
TTTTTTTTTTTTTTTCAGATCTGGGGGAATCTCTTGCTTTATTCTTGAACTTTCACTTGTTTCAGTCACTGGAGTGCGGCCATGCTGGGACAACACTATGAAGGATTTTTAGTCGAATGAATCGACCCTGTCACTTTTATTTCTTTCTTTTTTTTTTGATGTCTGGTACTTATTCCATAAATCTCCATTTGGCCGAACCGCTAAGTTATGCGGACGTAAACCCACCAACACTGGTTATCAAACGGTAGTGGGGAACAAACACAGGCACACACATACACACAAATATATATATATATTTATATACGATGGGCTTCTATCAGTTTCCGTCTACCAAATCTACTCACAAGGCTTTGGTTGGCCCGAAGCTACAGTAGAAGACACTTGCCCAAGGTGCCATACAGTGGGACTGAACTCGTAACCATGTGGTTGGGAAGCAAGCTTCTTACCATACAGCATGTATGTATTTGTGTCTGTGTTTGTCCCCCACCATCACTTGACAACCGATGTTGGTGT
>NW_026378529.1:0-397 GCF_001194135.2 Octopus bimaculoides | reverse complement strand
TATATATACATATATATATACACACACACACACGCACTCATACAGACATATACACATATGGAAAGAAAGAGAGAGAGAGGTGGTGAGAGAATTAGACAGCTTATTTCATAGGGGATAATTAGGATTAGAACAGACAGATAATATGAATTTTTCAATTAATATATATACACAATTACCATGAAAGTTGCAACAAACATGATAAGTAATACGGTTGTTTTGAATCGCGTCTGTCTTCAATGATTCTTCCGCCGAACGTAGCACTACTTTATATCATTTAGTAGTACGCGCTTCAAATTAGTTCATAGACAAGGAGTGGTGGCACAAATTCAAATTACGACATCACGGGAATGTGAGTTCGAGTCCACAGCTAGCCACCTACACTTTTTTCTGCAAAATA
>NW_026378528.1:0-1066 GCF_001194135.2 Octopus bimaculoides | reverse complement strand
TTTTAATCTTAAATGGGAAATCGTCAGGAGAGCACAACCTTATAGAAATATTAGATATGGTTATGGGCTGTGCTCTATGGAAATTTACGAAATTTTTAAACTTAAGGATAATCCTAATCTAATTAACAATAGATCTGACCTTAGGGTTCTATGTGTGCATTGTTACTCCCGCACCTTTAAATATTTTAAAAAGTAAATATTTTTTAAAAAGTAAATCTTGCTAATTTTTAATTTAGTTTCTCTCATTTCCCTGACTAATAACTATTTTATTTGAGGTATGACTTTTAATATAAACTTAGAATACATTTTAACCTCTCCCAACTCACTGATAGTATTCCTACATTTTCTCTAGGTAATTCTGAGTTTCTTCTACCTATTATTTTTTCGAAAACCTTAGCTTTAATTCTCTTAATTTAGTCCTGTTTTTCTAACTTTATTCTTTTCCCTTTTTTCCGCTTCCTTCTTCTCCCCTTTCTTTCTGTTCGGGTTTTGGCCATTAATATTATGGTTTTACTCATAAATAATACTACCCCACATTAATGTATATCTTATTTTAACTAGATATGTTTATCTTGTTCTAATTATTATTGTTCCCTATAGTTTTAAACTTAGTAATTTAGTGTTTCATTCTATTATTCTAATTATACTGTAGAATAGATATATTTTTTTAATACCTTGACCTTAATTCCTTTACCTTAACTTTTTTCCAAATTCTTACCACTCCTTAGTGTATTGTCCTTCCATTTCCTTTTTTTCCCCTCATGCTTGATTTACCCCTAACCCGCTGTCCATCACTACTTAACCTGTTGTCCTCTAAATTTGAAATTACTACTATCCCTCCTATTAGATTTTAAATTCTTGTTTGATTCACTTGTCTGTGAAACAGCAGCATAGTCGAGATGGTATGTTTTCTTCTCTTACTCTTGTTTTTTGCAAACATCTTCAAAATGTCTTTCTAAAATGAAATTCCATTATGCAGGTGAGGAGTACATTTTCATTGTACATTCTATGTGGTTTTCTCACTACATGAATAAATAGAGCTTGTACGAAACGTACGTACTGCTAT
>NW_026378527.1:0-544 GCF_001194135.2 Octopus bimaculoides | reverse complement strand
AATTTGGTAGCTCAGTTTAGGGAGGTAATTAGTAAGCATTTCCCTGCAAAATCGCGTTACGGTAAAATTATTAATACGCATATTGTTAGGTTTGGTTTTTCCAATACTAAGAACCTAGAGCAGATTATTGCAGCACATAATTCTAAAGTTCTTAAGACAGACATGAATGGAATGAATAGGGATGAGGACCCTCACTTAGGTAATAATATTATAGGTTCTAAGATTGAGGTAACTGAGATTAATCCCAGGAGGTTAAGGTTTGAGGGTCCGAACGTGAGATTAAGGAATATAGTGTATCAGTGTAAGGTTAAGAGTGATACAGATGTTAGTGTTTATGTGGGTTGTTCTTCGGATAAGATTTGTAGGAGAATTTCTTGTCACTTTAATACGTTTAGAGATAGGAGTAAAATAGCTAGTACTAGTCTTAGTAGATTTATTTGGGGGTTAAAAGAACAAGATAAGAATTTTTCGTTAGAATGGTCTATTATTGGGACGGTTTCCCTTACGATAAGGGTAGGAGGTATTGCAACTTGTGCAATCTTGA
>NW_026378526.1:0-667 GCF_001194135.2 Octopus bimaculoides | reverse complement strand
TGTGTGTGTGTGTGTGTTTACATTTGTTGTTAAATTGAGCACTGTGTCCCACTATGTCTCAAAGTTAGCAGTTCATCAAGCAGTGATCTATAAAATAAATGCTCAACTGAAATATGTACTAATGTCAGTATAATCAATTAAATTTTTGAAGGTAATATCCCGTCATGGTGATAGCTGAAAGACTAAACCCAGTTAAATAATGTTTAAAGACTTAATGGCTTCAAATGGCTTCAAATTTAAGGTAATGGATTACTAACCGTAAGATAACCGTAAGTCTATTCGATTTCCAACAATTAACAGTTGTAATTTGAAATTGAATGGTTAGTAGTAAGAAAGATGTCCAGATTTCTTAAAAAATTATAATGCAAAATATTCTGTGAAAAAGTATTTTTTTCACCATAACAAAACACACGCAGGTGTGTCTGTGGTAACTTGATCTACTACAAATAGCAGCCAAATCTCTCTTACAACACACTCTTTCATCAAAAGAAAGATACAGTTTTACAGTATTTCAAGAAAGAAAAAAAAAGTATGCAATGGATCTGCTACATCAGAGGCAACTCTAGGCTAGACAAAACACAGACATACTTCACATTAAAAGATTATCTATAAAGTTGACAGTATATCTTTGAAGATTCATTCTCTGATAAAACTCCATGTATTTTAA
>NW_026378525.1:0-251 GCF_001194135.2 Octopus bimaculoides | reverse complement strand
AACGTTCGAAGGTCATGCTTCACCATCTCATCCCATGTCTTCCTGGGTCTTCCGCTTCCACAGGTTCCTTCCACAGTTAGGGAGTGGCACTTCCTCACACAGCTGTCCTCATCCATACATAACACAAGACCATACCAGTGCAGTTATCTCTCTTGCATACCACATTTGATGCTTCTTATGTCCAACTTTTCTTTCAGGGTACTTACACTCTAAAGTGATAGCAAGATCATCATCATCATCATCATCGTTTA
>NW_026378524.1:0-303 GCF_001194135.2 Octopus bimaculoides | reverse complement strand
TTCAACTCCTACTTTCTCTTATGAACCTTTACGAACGATCCAACAACAAAAACAAAAAGAAAGGAAAGAGAAACACTGACAGTAAAAGAAAACTATTTCAGTATCAAAACTGAAACAATCACATTTTGATACTGTAATGACAGATAGTTTCACTTTAATGGTTTCATTTTCATGATATACATACATACCTCTTTCTAATTGGCGGGAATTGTAAGTTATTTCGAACTCCGTCCTTCGCCATGATAACAACAACAAAAATAGCCACACATCTTTTTCAAATACGATCGACAAACATTTATTCCC
>NW_026378523.1:0-251 GCF_001194135.2 Octopus bimaculoides | reverse complement strand
ACAAATGATATATGAGCACATGCATGTATACATACATATATGTACATACCCACATCTACATGTATATATAAATGCATATCCGAGTGCAGGACGTCAAAAAGACGTGGACAAAAAAGGAACGGGAATATAAACAAAGCACAAAAAAAAACCGGACTTTTTTTACGGACAACAAAATGAACACATAGGAAAACTTTTCCTTCCTCAGCTGCCTCTATTCTAAACTAGGCGTTTCGAAGATGAGGCAGAACGCG
>NW_026378522.1:0-316 GCF_001194135.2 Octopus bimaculoides | reverse complement strand
AAGGTGTAAGCATTATGCATGGACATGGCTATAAAGGATATGGTTATAAAAGTTTCTCTGGTCAGAGTGGCAACTCTCTTATAGGTTGGGTTTTTTTTACTACTATCAAAATGTTAAGGAATTAAACCCTAGGTATATAGGTCAAACAGGGCTTTTTCTTTAGTCTGAATAGAGCATCAGTATTGTTTTACAGACATCAATATTAGCTTAAACAATATTTTAACAATAAGAGGTATGTTAATAATAATAAAATGAATCTAAATCTAATACCATACTATATTCTGGTGCCTAAACATAAGTACCTTATTCAATTTTT